>NW_009617049.1:42479-61180 GCF_000690535.1 Cariama cristata
GTTGGTCACGCTGCTTTAGATGCAGCCCAGGATACGGTTGGCTTTCCAGGCTGCGAGCGCACATGGCCGGATCACGTCCAGCTTTTCATCCACCAGTACCCCTAAGTCCTTCTCCACAGAGCTGCTCTCAATAATAATTTCCTGAGTGCTATACAGCGGACATTAGAAACCGGATTTCCTAATTTTTGATGCTGGGCTTTCAGTTCAAGTGAAGGCAACTCTGAACAGACAGTATTTGGAAAAATGAATAGGACAAATAATGTAAGGTTTCTTGAAGTTTGGACTGAGAGCATTACTTAGGAAACAATATTGGATGCTGTTTCCTCCATAGTGCTCATGAAGAACCATGGCCAGACACCACACTCTATCTAGTTACTTACACCAAAAAAAAAAAAAAAAAAAAAAAAGCAGCAAGCCTTCAGATTATTCAGATTATAACTTTTCGTATTTCTTCTGGTAAAAGGGGAAATACGATTTATCTTCAAGATAACTATGGATGCCTCCATTTCCCAGATATTGCATCCCCTGTTTATGTTAAAGTCTCAGCACAAGAGAAAAGGCAACGGAATCTTATCAGATCCAACTGACTAGAGTAAAATGGACTTTCAAAAATTGCATACAAAAATAATCCTACAAAAACACTTTCTAGAGACATGGGAGTCTCAGCTACTGGGTGCTAATTTTTATCAATAAATTTCCCCTCGAAACCAGAGGGGGAATTTATTTCTGAGAAGCCATGCAGCACAGAGGAAAAAGAAAAGGAAGGAAAAGAAAGGACAGAAACTTACTGGTACCTTGCTGGAAGCAGAAATGCTTTGTTGATTTCAGAAAAGCAGGTGGCCAGATGTTCAGATGAAGATCTCACTAAGTTTGCATTTTTAACTCATGAACTTTGTTTCAACATTAGATGCCTGGTACACAATGACTTGTTTTAGAGGCACACAAGAAGAACAGAATGGGTAGTCATTCCCAGACAAGTGCTTTTTGTCAGTGTTCAGGATGGAGGGCAAATAAATAACTGAAAAGTGTATAAACACAGATCTCTCTCCCTTTTTTTTTACCTCCTCCAATGGCTCTGTGCCTTCCTGCAAATGCAAACACACCTACCAGAGAGCAGAAAACACCAGCAACAACTGATCCCTCATGGTTTTCTACATCTCCTCTATGTCACTGCTTAGACCCAGAAGAAAGTCACCATAACCCAGGCCCAAAGGCAGAACGAGGAGAAACAAAATACTTTATCTGCATGCTATGGTATCTTAGGGCACACACTTAAGACTTTCATAAGAAGCCTAAAATAGAAGCTAAACATTGTCGTAGGAGTTCCTTTCCATATGGTCTAGGAAATAAAGCAGTTTACTTATGCTATGAATTCTAGCTAAGTTTTGGGTTATTGTATTGGCAGCACAGTAGGTTCACTAATACCTGGCAAGACACTTATTTAATGTACTTAGAGAGCAAGACAGAGGAAAGTATAGGCTTATTATGCAGTTCATATGAGAACAGAGCAAAGCCAGCCCCAAAACATTTCTCCTTATTGAGTGGTCTTAAATTTTTATGCATAAAAATTGTAAGTTTTAAGTTCAAATACGTCTTTGAAGAGATCATATGTGGAATACAAAATAATTAATGAAGGATCTTATAACTGATCTTAGGAATTGTGGATCTATTCCAGACAGCTGTAGCAGCTCTTAGTCCACAGATATTTTGTGTGGAATAAAAGATTTAAGTTAGAGATGATCTATTCTTAAACGTTTGTATCAATGAAACTCAGATCATTTTCAATCCATTTTTTAATGCCACAAGCACACTGAAAATAGCTATGTTAGTAGTCATCTTGGGCAGATTTACATTTCTTCTTTACACTCTACAGTTCAAACTTACCTGGCAACAAACTCAACCTCTTAGCTTCTTTTTTCTTGCTTTATTTTAGTGCACAAGTCTATTCCCCATTCCTCATGCCCTCAAGCATTAAGTCATCTTAGCTGCCTGCTTTTACTGACTTGATTTCACTTCATAGCTTTATTTTCTGCCATATCAGATTATTCCAATCATTGTGTCACTTACTGTGATACGTGTAGTTACAAAATATTTAACTAAAACAGATTGAGAAATAGATAATGCTATATTGCTGATCTAGTGCAATTTTTAAATTATGCGCATTATCAAAGTGTTTACTGATGTCTTGCAGTAGAGGACCACAGCAAATACAGGAAGGTCTTTATTCACTCATGAACAACTCAGTATTTCTTACAGAAGTTGTACGACATAAGTCATAGATTTGCATTTTATCAGCTAAGGCTCGTCTGTCCAATACTTTCCATGCCACATATTGTCAAGTGTTCAGCAAGTGCTGAAGATGGCCAAAATGGCTAATCATAACTGCTAGTGCAGATTAAAAAATTAAGCAGGTTATTTGTTGTGTCCAAAGGGAATAAGTTTGGAGTTTTTTCCAAATTCTCTTTGTTCTTGTCATGTCATGACACTTCTGTTTGTGTAGTCTGGCAGACCATTAAAGCTAAAATGCTAAAGTTGGTAGCACGATAAATTTGAATAATTGCAGCCTATAGTCTTTTTCTAAGTTACTTGAAAGATGACGATTGTAAAATAGATTTACTTCTGGTAAATTATATATTTTAAGGTGTGTGTCATGTAACAGATGGGTCTGATTGGCACAAAGTTAGAAAAAGTGGCAGTGAAGTGTATGGTAAATCACTCAGAAGCAACTCAAAACGGTCAGTTCCATTAACCAACACCCTGTTAAACTTTTTCAGACTCAAATTAGCATTGCTGGCATTTGTAGCTAAATGTCAGATCTGCTATTACTTTTTCATGCCCTTGAAAGTAAAACTGAATCAATGGCCAAACCTCTGAATGTGAATTTAAACATTCAAGGATTTGCTCAATTAGTAGCTCTAACTTAAAAATAAACGCCTGGCCTCCAAGCTCTATCTTGAACCAAGTGAGCTCCAACCTACAAGTTACTGTTAAACTGACTCTACGTGTCTGAGAATTAAAACACATGATGGGCAAACACCTTTATTTTAATGGATATCCCTTATATGAAACCTGATGTTTACTGAATAAGAATTCACTTTAAATGGGTTAGTGTATTTACCAAGCAAATGTATGTAATTACTTTTGCTATTACTTCCTGTTCAGCTTTGGCAGTCTCCTTTCAATCTGTGACCAGACAGCGTAGAGTGCTCTCTGCAGTGCCCATGAATGCATATTCCTCCTGTTGTCGTTGTGACAGTACATAGCAATCAGGCAATATGTGTTAGGTCATCTCACTGATTCATCAGAAAATCAACCTTGCAACAGCAGTAACAAAAAAAACTAGGTTTCAGACATCTTCTCATTGCAAGTAGGAGGTGACAGGTATGTGCAGGTTAAAGCAGGGAGAACAGCAGGATGATGCATTTCAACGGCAGCCTGAACTGTGCTAGCAGAAGCCATATCTCAAGATACGGATGTACGTATAGGATTTTAACACCAAGATTAAGTCAATCTTAAGTGCTGACCTCTAAAATTAAGTTATGTCCTATCTTTTTCCACTCATGTCCTATTGCTTGTTGAAAAACATTTAGTAACCATAATTAAAGTCTTACTTGGGTCATAGGTTTTAAAAATTAACAAGGGATTTCCTTAAGAGTGCAATCTGAATTGTTTATTTCAGAAAAGATTCCAAAAATTTTATGCTTACATTTGAAATATATAGAAATAAATCAAGAAAGTATCAGGCATCTAAAGATTCCTAAAGAAAAAATCCAATTGACTCCATTAGCACACGTCATCCTACTTTTGTCAGGACTTCAGCTATACAAGCGGATAAACTAATTATACTTCTTCTTCCACCATCTTATTTCATGACAACTGACCTCATTCTTCTGTCCTTAATGCACGCTAACATTGCTGTTGGCTTTACATACATATGGAACAGGTAGATCATCCACCAACCACTTCCTTTTGCTTTCACACTTTAAAGGAAGGTGAGGTACCATCTCTTGTCCTCCATGTAACACCCCAACTCAACATTTAGATTACTCTAACACTTGGATTCCCCTCTAAGGCAGGGGAATTATCATTAGTTAGGTTTTGCAGGTGGAAAAGCTAAAGTCTCTGATTCTCCGTTTCCTTTGTTTTGCTATGTAGGTTATAGCAGTTATCTATGTTGCTACGATACAATCTTGGATTACCTGGTCAGTAAACAGCCTGAAGGGTTCAAATTTTCAATAGGTGATTATAGATAAACAAATTCTAGTTAAGTTTATGAGTGTCATCATTATTCAGGATTTTTTAGCATTATCATTCCCTTTGCTTCAGTACAAATGATAACAAAGTCCAGGACAAGAAAGAATCTGGCCCAGAAAGCAGATGCTACGTGTGCAAATAGAACAAAACCATTCAAAACTCAAGATCACCTAAGTCAAACCTCTTTATCTGATGTCACATTGTCTAGAAGTATCTAAATATCATTAAAGGCAAATAGGCAGTGTATTTATTATATCTTAGAAGAGCTGTTTGTCACTGTAGCACTCCATAATGTGAAACAAGCACCAGTATAATTTCACAGCAGGGGAGTATAATTTTGCCACCGCACTTGAGGAATTGTGGCTCAGTTGAAGAGTAACACACATTTACTCATTGATTGAATAAATATTGTTGTCTCAGAATTCCAAATATAACCTGGAAGGTCTGCCTGTTTTTAAAATTCTAGTTGTATTTCTGAAGAAAAATAAGAAGCAAAAGCTTTGGAATTGTGCTAAAATGGAGTCATACTATGGTGAGTATTGCCTTACAGTATAGGGTGAGTGTTATTGACTGCTGAATTCCCTCTCTCTAAAATGAAATTAATTTAATTCTAGCTTCAAATCCACAAAAGGAGCCTTGTATATCTTAGAGCTGAAGTCCAAATATTGAAGAACCAAGTTCCTTTCAGTGGCTTGCCATACCTACGTTAAATTTGATTTCAGTAGTTGCCAACAGAAAAATACTACCTTTCTCCCTCAGGTGTTTTGCAGTAGTTCTTAAAAACAGAGAAATGTTCATTTGTAATCTATTAATTCTACTGACATGATGGAGAAATCTGAAAATGGACGAGTATATATCAGGCTGAAGGAAAGAGCTTTTATTTATAGCTTCCTAATAATTCCTCTATGTAAGTGGTAACACTCTTTGGTCCTGATTTACTGAATACTACCCCAAGGAATCCCTGCAAATAAAATAAAATCTTTAGGAAAGACATTTGCTGTAAAATCTACTTATTATTAATTTCCTTGTTGATAATTTTTTTTTTTGCGTTCTTATTTTCACATACATAAAAGTGTATCTGATAAGGTAAAAATTTTGACTTGCAAATATTGTGTATGATAGACTAATTATAAAATAATTTGTACAAATACAGGAAATGCTCTTGCAGATGTCTAATTTACAGAATTGAAGCTTTTCATGAATGTCTATATGTAGACAGAGAGATAAATTAAAACACAGAAAAATCCACTGGACAGAGAAGGTATTCAGTTTAGATCAATTCCAAAAGAATATGAGAATTTAAAGGTTCAGAAAGGCAGAAAAAATATTAATTCAAGCAGACAAATACCTATATAGTATAATACAGTATAATATGGGCATTCTGGCACAAGAACATTCTAAAAATACGAAGATGAGAAGAGTTAAATCTAGACATAAACTAGTAGAAAAAAATTCAAGAAGTTAGTGTAGCATCAGAAAACTAGTCACATCAAGAAAGTCAGAAACAAAGGTCCACAAAGCAAATATTTTGCAATTCTGCACCTACAAAATCTGCCTTGTCTAGCAAAAAAAAAAAAAAAAAAAAATAATAATGAGAGCAGTGAAGACAGATGCACATTCACCAGAGGCTGCAAAGAGTATGAAAAAAAAAATTGGAAAGGTGTGAATTACTCCATTCATCTAATATGATAACTCTGAAACCTATCTGTAGTAATCTAAAGACACCATCCTGAAACCCATACCTTATATAAAGCTCAGTATCATTAACTCTCCTTGCAAGACAGGCAGCCTGAATACAAGAACTATTAACTGAGTATTTTTTAAACAGAATTCTAGGTTTAATCGATTTATTTTAAAATCCTAAATACTAGTCAGAAATCACCCATAGTTTTTGTCCATAAGCATTGTAACTGTTAGAACTAATTTTTTGTCAAATAAAAGTATTTTAATACTTGACAATTTAGAATGAGAGGCACAAGGTAAAATAAACAGAAATCAAACTAAGTAGTACAAGGGTTACTCCAAAGATGTTATTTTTCATATTTCATTTTAAATCTCTGCTTTCCCCTAATTTTCTGAAATTGATATAAAATGTTCAGATTAGTTACAGTGTGTAGTTATAGTTAAATCCACAGGCCTAATCATAGAACTAAATCCATTCACAAAGAGTATGTGTGCTTTTTCTTACCACTCACCAATACTAACTCTGCAACATTAACATCAATACTAATTTCCTTTCTTTGTCTTACAAGGTGTAAGTCTGAAAATCACACTGTAGAAATAAAAATGAGACTAACAATGCTCTTGGGATTCATCATAGACAATGAACAGTATTGCAAAAAATGCAGGTTTAGTGTAAAGCTCTGGCTTTAAATCTTGGAGAGAATTACTTTGTCTTTAAGAATGTTGCAACAAATTGGCATGTTGTTCACTTAAATACTAAATTTAACATTGGAGGGAACTATTAACAGCTAAAGAGGGATTGAATATATCTAATAGGTTCATTAAATTTGAAATGTTGAGACTTGTTATTTCAAAGAATCAACAAAAGCAAGGTCCTGAGAAGGAAACTTTGCCAGTAACCGGCCAAACATTACCTGGCATGACAGGAAATCAGTGCGTGGCAACAAGCCAACTTCTAAAGCTTTCATCAGCTGTTTTAATCACCAGAGATTATTATTCCAACTTTAAGAAGCTTATGTGATTTATCTTCATGGGTTTGACAAAAGAAAGTCAGCAGTCATTCTGAGAGAGGCACTACTATTTTGCTCTGTGATATTTTAGACTGTCAGGAAGTAGTACAATGTACATGATATACTCTGTGTAATCCTTACATTCCTGATTGTATAAGCCGCAACAGAAGAGCTCTATGTGATGATGACCATGTACTTAAGTGTGAAACTGGACATAATGCAGGACCAGTGTTTCTCTTTTCTTTCCTCCATAGTGTAATTACATGTTATGGAAACGCAGAAGAATCTATGACTCAAAGAGAAAGATTCATTCTTCCTCTTAGAAAGGTTAGAAGAAAGTCGTGCTTTCTCAGTAGACGATTTATTCCTCTCTTGAAAGGGCTAATTTAAAGAAGTAGTTTTTTTAAGAAGCTTGTAGCATAAAAATAGTTGATGGACTTTTGCTACAAACTACATTAGATTGTGTGAAATACATTTATCATCACAGAGACCACATGTCAACCACAGAACAGATACTGTGCAGATCTGAAAATACAGGATGATCACAATTCCCTAAGCAACTGGCTCCAACCCTGCCCTGACAGGCACTCCTGCTTCCATCCCCAGGGCTCACGGAGGGATGAGAGCGCCTTCTCCTGAGACAGCAAGGCTTCTCCTTGCCCCAGTGAAGCGGTGTTAACCACAGTCATAAAGCCACTGACTCACAGGACATGGCAGTAGCCTTCACTTGCTATCACTTCTGTTCTCAAGGCAAGCAGTGATCTCCACAGTCTATTAGATAATAAATTCACCTGGATACTAGATTTTCCATAATATGTGTAACACACTTTACAAAGTCGAAAATAAGTTAAAAGAAAGTACCCCACTTAAAGCCTAGTCTTCTTATCAGATGTATAGTCCTACAACATTACATTTTGATAGCACTGAACTCCACGGAAAAAAAAAAAATTTATTGACTCCAGGGCAGTCAAGAATTGTCTATTGGAAACCTCTTTGGGATTCTCCTTCTGAGACATTAAACCTAGCCCTTTAACTTCCAGCAATTTAGAGGATGAACTTGTTCAAATTCATATGCAAATAATACTACTGATTTAAAAGTACAGTCTGATGGAGGTTTCAGAGAAACACACTGATCTTGAATAGGACCATTTCAAAGCTTCAGTTTTAGAAAGATTTTTGGGATCCTTGGTAAGATAGGTTATATCAATGCTAAATATTAGAACAAAACTAATTCTGAGGGGGGGGGGGTTAAATGGTAGAGTATTTAATACCATCTGGTATCTGGTTTGACTTAAAATTTGGAATCATTGGATTCACATTCAAACTGACCCAAGATCTTAAACGAAATGGAGAGTAGATAAAATAAGCACTTTTATTCAAGATAGATGCCTTGGCCTTCCATATTAACCATCCTTATGTCAAAAGCTTACTTACTATTATATGTTGTTAGAGACCAAGAATGGTCTTTGACTCTCTTCATTAAAAGGTCTACCACCTACACCATTTACCAAGTAGGCAATTGTCAAGAAGATGCCTTCTCATGTGATTCACTTACTATTAATAGAAGATGTAGAGGCAGATGTTTTTTACGCTGTCCCAGAAGATATGTTTAGGTTACAAACATAGATCACAAGAGAGGTACTAATGAGTTTCTTGTCCTTTTTGTGCCTGGACATGAAACGTCACTGGTAAGCAGTGATGTAAGATTTAAAGCTGTATTAATAAATAGCGGAACTAGGAAGTTGCTGAAACTGGCTAAAAAGGCCTTGCTGTCTTCCACAAAATATTGCATTTTTCTCATAGGTATTTCATGGTATCCTTTTTCATAAAAAAGTTAGCAGTTTTACACATACAAAAAAAGTAACCAGTTACAGACCAGTTCTACGAATCATTAAGTTTTATTGAAGAACATTCTTCTCTCTCTCACTAGACCACAATTGTATTTCTTATCTGGCTCTACAGGCAGAAGACACTGATAATGTTATGCTCAGGACAAGATTGACAGCTTCTAATGAGACAATTTGTGAACTAATGAAGAAAGGTTAAAGTCTGTGGTACAGTGGTTCTTCAGAGTAAAGCTGCTATGGAAACACATCTAGAAGAAGAAAGTCTTGTGGTCTTTCTGTCAGCTTTCGCTTCTTCCCCCATTTTTATAGAAGGTGTTTTGATAAATGTATGGAACAAAAACAATAGACACAACTTTCAAGTACTTTGTAAATGCATTAACTCAGTGACTATGCAAAGCCATCTGGCCTTTCCCACATCCTTCCTACAGGCCTACCAATAAAATACAGACTTTGGTAGTAACCTCCCTTAAGGTCCAGGGCTACTAGCATTGGGAACACCCCATCCTGCTTCACAGCCTAGAAAACAGAAAACTCTTGCATCATGCCCTGCCAGATCAAATAGCCAACTGAACGCCAGAGCAAGAGGACCGCACACAAAGCGTCGACCTGTCAACACCTCACCTGTTTTAAGCTGAGGTGTCTGCAGAAAAAACTCCTCTGTCACTCATAACTGAGGAAACAGCACATAGTAAAAATTTGGAAAAAAAAAAAATCACATCAGACCATTGAAACTCAGGCTGTTTAAGAGAGTAACAACATGAATAGGAACAGCTTAACTGGGACTACATGATAGTTAGAGGACTATCTCCTGTTTGGACTGGACTTTCACTCACTATTTGGTCTTCCCTCTTTAACAGTCTCTTCTTTTCAACTTCACTCCACACCTTTTCATCTTCTCTCACCCTACTCTGTTTCCTTGGATTCCACATTCATTTTTTCATATTTATTTTACTTCATTACAACTCTACTTACCCCCCACGCACAAAAAAATGTGACTCCAAGCTGATGTTTCCTGCCATCATACTGTTCCTTCTGTTCGTCCATTATCACTCGTTCTACCTCAGTCTTAACAATCTAATTTACAATTTCCTTGAAATTGAGATTGCCTTTACTATTTTACATTTGTCAGGTGCCTGCCAGAAAAGGCATACAAACAATACTAGAAAATTCATAATTAAGAACAAGGTATTATGGACTTACAATTAATAACACATACTATCTTTAAGAATTACAAAATTCCCAGTTTAAACAGTGACAAAAAAATAAGCAAACAGAAACTCTAGAACACTGGCCTCAAAAATTCATTATTACATGGACTGAAGTATTTTGAGATGCTTCAGTTCCACAGGTAACATAAAAGCCTGGTAGCTCATAGTGTATATGCCATGACTCATAGGAGGCATCTGCAAGCACAGGTGGCCTGACTGTCTGCCGTTACTGCTGTGGCTCTTTTGGCCTTTTCTGGATGATAATGTTTTGAATTTTGTACATCCTGCCATTCAGACTGATGGTGATATACATATTGTAATTCAAGGATATTTCCCACAAGCAGCAGAGACAGACAGACTTCATAAGGAAATGTAAATAGATACATATAAAATATAAATATTCAGATTTACTACATCTTAAAATCATTGCTACATTTAAAAATTCATCATTCAATACAAGTTCTTCAGTACCTAAATTCCTTTGCATAGCATGCAATGGGACATTTTATAATTACTACAATTTTTTTTTTTGGCATTCAAATATGTACTAGATCTCTCACCAGGGAAAAAAAAAAAAAAAGAGTATGAAAGACAGTCCCTACACTAAGGAATTAACAACATGGCATCGTTGTAACTTTGAAGAAATTATGAAGCCCAAAGGATTACTGAAGGAAACTGTAAGAGAATCACATAGTTTTGCAGTAAATATCATCATCATTGGTCCACCAGAAATTATAGCACAGTGAGAGTAGGTGGGAACAACATGGGTTTAGATGTTTTGGATTTGAAGAACACTGCTGCAGTTCATGTAAATTCTACAGATTTACTTTTGCCTGCCTTTAGGGCTGTTGAAATATTTTATTTCTTCTCCTCTGTCCATTCCCTTCTCTGATTTAATCTCCTTTCATAAGGTGTTGCAACACTGCTCATGCACAGGAAGCGCAGCTCCATGATGACAGCTGCAAAAGTGATAGCTCTTCCGTGTTCCACCTGTTTTATACACATGAAAACAACTCCCTTTGCAACAGTTACAGTCTAAAGCAAAACGGTGTGTATAAAAATGAGCCCACACCAACAGGCAGGAACTGAGAAGGTAAGTGTGACAGTTCATCTCAACTCCTTTTTTTGAATCATTTGGCAAGGATATTGTGAATATTATAGTCACCTATCACAGAATCTCTGTATGTACACCTTAGAAAACATGAAAAAAAGAGGAATGCAAATTTGATAATTCAATTTCTAAATCTTGTTGGGTTTAGTCAGTGGAAGAAAAAGCTTTTAATGAGGAGCCATATCCTATTCATAGTTAAATCTACGTAAATCTAGCATAAAACCACTGCCTTAACAGAAACTGTTAAGAATTTACAGAATCTGCCATAATCAGTTGTTATGCATTTTCCTGAAAAACTTTCCTACAGGTTCAAACTTCAGCTTCAAATTACAATCGAAAACTCCTGGAAAAAAATTACATAACTGAGCAGATTTTTTACACAATCATTATAGTTACCATAAAGTTTGCATGACTCATGGACATAGGGAAAGCAAAACAGTGGCAAACCTGCCTATATCTGAGGTGAACGGCAGATGCAAAAGTCAGGCCCCTGCCTTTGAACTCTTCCAGTATTGCAACATAGTGCCTAGTTGTCATTTGCCACCCCTTTATGCCGCCTTCTTCCACTACAACTGTCAGGAAGCCTGAAATAGTTATGACCTAATAATATATTTCTGACCAAAAGAAAAAAAAAAAAAAAGAAATCATTTACTGGCTTCTATTTAACATGAGAGCGTAAATGTAAACTTCAGTCAATAGTCAATTAACAAAGATTTACACTAAGTCTTATATTTAAATTATATAAGGTCTAGAACTAGGGAATTAAAATGTGCTGACATGCTGTTAATATCTTTTGTTTAATAGAATTTTCTTGAGATAGTTCAAGGTGAGAAAGCACAAATCCATACACAAAGAGAATTATCATTTATATTTTTAGAATATTAAAACTCGAAAAGTTCTCATATACACTAATGTAGGACACATTGTTTTCTCCACTTTTGCATCTGTTCTCTCACAACCATAATCATCTAGGATTACCATTAAACATGTACATGTTTTTAAAGGAGGCTAATCTTACTCTAATTTGAAGTAGATAGGGTTAGACATTAAAGTCTGCATGAATAGCCCATTTCCTATTAGGACTCATGCAAGCTACCTGTCCTCTGAGGCTCCGATTTTGCAGCTGTCATCTTTCCCAGCGTTTGGGCAATGAAGGAATCTTTTGTTCCACTGAAAAGTGGTGCATTGTTCCCTGTTCAGGTGCCCAGAACAAAATGTATAAGGCAATACAATGAGCTTCTCTCCAGACTGGCTTAAGGGGTTTTTTTTCTTTACGGAAGATTTTTCACTGAATGAAACTTTCCTCGTGCAGGCTAAGAAAAATTGCAACTTTGTATTTAAGATCTTGAGATACATGATAAAGTTTTCAAAATATTTTTAAATAGCATTAAGCATCTAAGCCAAATCTAGTCTCTTTACAAACATAGTTATAACAGTAAATAAAATGGTTTTATTTTGCTTGAGCTAAGACCAAACATCATTTATTTCAACAACAATATCCAGGTTGTTTCCAGACATTTCCAAAACACTATTCAGCTGCTTTTATTTATTCTGGTTACTAAGGAGATACTCCCACCCTGTGAGTTTCCTTTGGCTTGATAACCCTGAATTGCTAGAGGAAAGCTCTTCAGAATTATTTTTCCCTATTTCCTATACTTTTTTTAATCTATCCCATTACAGAACGCGGCTGCCTCATCACTTCTAACTCGCATTAAGTTCGTGAGAACAAAGAGAATTACAAAGGCCAGTCAATTGGCTGTGGAAGAAATTCCATGTGAAACACACCGTCTAATTGATTTTTTTATATTCTCAGTTATATGTTGAGCTCTCTACAAGAAGATTTCACAAGTTAGCCAGAACTCTCTAGAGAGAGGCAGAGTTTTCTCTACTCTGAGGAGCAACTTTCTTCACTCTCAAGGGAGAGAAAATGTCAAAGCACAGGTGTAGTAGGTGAATAAATAAGAGTTAGATCAAGGAAGCGAGAACCTGTAACTCATGCAAAAACTGATAGCAAATCTGCATTAGCATTTTTGTTTGAATGCACTTTCAGTACAACCCCCCTAATATTCCTCAGTTAACATGCTTTGATTTGCACCACAGAGTTGTCTCAGACTACACAAAATGGATAGCTTTAGATAAAACTAAGCCAGGAGATGTGCATCTTGTTAATGCCAACATAAACCTGGGTCAGGGTGCTCCAACCACGAACTGCCATGCAGACCAGGGGACCAGACTAGAGCTCATCTGAAATAAAACCTTCAGAATATACACAGCATGGGTTCTGGGTCCTCAGAATCATAGCATCATTTAGGTTGGAAAAGACCTTTAAGATCATCAAGTTCAACCATTAACCTAGCACAGCCAAGTCCACCAGTAAACTATGTCCCTAAGCACCACACCTACACACCTTTTAAATACCTCCAGGGATGGTGACTCCACCACTTCCCTGGGCAGCCCATTCCAATGCTTGACAACCCTTTCAGTGAAGAAATTTTTCCTAATGTCCAATCTAAATCTCCCCTGGCACAACTTGAGGCCATTTCCTCTTCTCCTATCGCTTGTTACTTGGAACAAGAGGCCGACCCCCACCTGACTACAACCTCCTTTCAGGTCGTTGTAGAGAGCAATCAGGTCTCCCCTCAGCCTCCTTTTCTCCAGACTAAACAACTCCAGTTCCCTCAGCCACTCCCCATCAGACTTGTGCTCCAGACTCCTCACCAGCTTCGTTGCCCTTCTCTGGACATGCTCCAGCACCTCAAGGTCTTTCTTGTAGTGAGGGGCCCAGAACTGAACAAGGTATTCAAGGTGCAGCCTCACCAGTGCCAAGTACAGGGGGAAGATCACTGCCCTGGTCCTGCTGGCCACACTGTTTCTGACCCAAGCCAGGATGCTGTTGGCCTTCTTGGCCACCTCGGCACACTGCTGGCTCACATTCAGCCAGCTGTCGACCAACACCCCCAGGTCCTTTTCCGCTGGGCAGCTTTCCAGCAGCTCTTCCCCAAGCCTGTAGCATTGCATGGGGTTGTTATGAACCAAGCGCAGGACACAGCCCTTAGCTTTGTTGAACCTCATACAGTTGGCCTTGGCCCATCGATCCATCCTGTCCAGATCCCTCTGTAAAGCCTTCTTTCCAGATCTGTTTATATTCTGCTTCACTGTTTGTCAATATAGACATAGGGTGAGAGAAGCAGACAACAAATAGGCCTTACTAGATCAAGGGTACTTGCTGGGCAGCAAAAGGTGTTGCACAGCATCTGATGAGACTGAAAAGGACATCAAACTGGCTGAAGCAAAAACCCATCACCTGTCAAAAATACAGTTATCAGGAGGAGAGTTAAGGATAAGCCACCTTTATTTCTATTCTATCAGGTTGTCCCTTTCTACTGAAAGAATCAGCTATTCTTGCTATCATTTTTTTTAAAAAAAAAAAAAAAAATGGTCCTCTAAAGAATACTCAGAGGCTTTTAAAATCAGAAACTCACTATAAAGCAAAGATCCATGCACATCCACCTCAAAGTCCTGCCTGTCCATGGGTCCCATTGCACAAGCATTTCTATGGGGTTGCTCTACCAACCTGAAACACAGCTCTCAAAAGTCAAGAGACAGACTCCATGCTGAAGGAACACAAAGCACACAAACGAGAAGTACACCCCATATAAAACACTACAGATGTTCTGGAAGTATTTGGACCAACGCCTTTTTGCTAGAAGCCACATGAGCTAGAAACAGCTTATAGTGTGAAAGTGGTTTAAAGATCTTTATCTCATTTACACCCTACTGAGCTCCACCCATGCAGGTGTGTATGCTCTAAATTAAAGGGCATAGCATGCAAAAGCATTTGTGATATAAGTTCTGGTTAAATATAAGGTATCAACTGGGCTCTTAAATACTAAATAGGGTGAAATAAATCAGGTTTAGTGAATATGTTCTGAATATAATATTAAGCTTTTTCTTTATTGGGAGAATATGATGAGGTGTTCTTAAAGGTTATTACAAGCATTTGTTAGCTGCAGGCTGATCATAAGGTCCTGCTCCTCACTGCTTTGCCCATTTCGTACCAGAAGATGGTACAATGTGCGATGTGTAAAGCGATCAGTTGAGAACAGCAGTGTACTCATCTCAACCTCAATCGCATAAAAACCAGAAGCATAGGTACAGGTCATTAGGTAATTAAGCCCAGAGCTTACTGCTAGCAACATTTAATATTTGATATATGTTCATTGTGACAAGTTAGAGAGGCTACAAAATGTGGTTATCATGAATGCACCTTTGAAAGAGGTTTTCTGAATTTATGATAATTAATTTTATTTACCAGCAAATATAGATACAACTGATAAAACTTCCACAGTTCTGTGAAGCGATAAATTGTTCTTGCATCTGCTATATTCATAAAAATGCTTAGAAAGGCAGTACTTACTCAAACCCTGCTAAGGAGTCCTCTGAGGTACATTCCAATAACACAGTCTCAGTGAAGAACCTTCCTGTGTTACCCTACTGTTATCATGTAGTTACACATACAAGGTTTTTCCTTGCAGGATATGTGTTTTTCATCCTCTTCCTATCCTTTCCCCAAAAACTGATTACCCATGCAAACCACAGCATATTTTTCTTCCTTGGCTGCTCTTGTTTTGACCCAGCTTGCAAACTGTTTATTGTTGGATTTCCTCACTTTTGATGTCTGACCTACAGGTGCTCAGAAGGTTTGCTATGTCATTTAGTGGCTTTATCTTTTAACTCATACAATACTAACATTAATTAACCCTTCTAATTAATTCCCACATTACATATTTCAGATCATGAATTTAGTAAGGTTTATAAAAATATTGGAAATGTAGAGCTGGCAAGATCAGCCACAGTCACACGTGGGAACAGTAGGTGAAAGAAAAATTCTCTTCCAGCTTCGCAAAAAGCCAATCATCTGCTAACAGAATTTAGGAGGAAACTTCCAGTCAGCACAGGCTTTTCTGTAATCTTACCTGATAGCGTTTCTTTTGTAATCCGTCATCTGAATGGATGAAACAGCTCCTAATGGAAGAAGTGTCTTTCCTCTTTTTACTTGACTGTTATATACCTGCAAGGTGAAAAGCAGACTGGTTAGATTGTCACCTCTAGAGTACAATATTTTCTCTACAAGTCTAGTGAATAAGATGTAGAAAGATCAATTTGTCTATTGCTAATTAGGAGCAGCAAACATATCTATGCCTGAAAGACTGCTGAACAAACCAAGCCTGTGCTGTGAGGTATGAGGGAAGCAATGTTTTTTCTTGTAATTTTGGCTTTCACAGAATACAGTTTCAGACTAGGTGAAATCCAATCTAATGGCCACCAAAATGGGGATCTTTGCTCCTCATTTCTGTCTCCACTTATGTGCTCTAGCCCATTCCTTCACTTTAATGACTGTGTAACTTCAGGCTGTCTCAGCTCAACCAACTGATCTGATAGAAAACTAAGCAACTGGAAAAAAAATACTAGTTTTCTGTCACATCAGCAAACTGGACTAATTCATCCTATGAACATATGACTCCAATAAATTTATTGGTATTAATACAGACAGAAAACTTCAAAGTCATGCACTTTTGAAACTGCTGCAAAGAGTGAGGTGGGAACACGTAGCTAGCAATAAGGAAAAGGTACAGACATTCTGTTTGGAAGATTAGCAGATAATAAATTGACAAATGGGGATTCTTCATGGTGTTTTTAGTGAAAAGTTACCATTACAATGACCTTATTGGCTCAGTCTGCAAAGAAATGCAAATAAAACCTTCATTATCTTTCTATATAGGTAATGAAATTCAGAATAAATAGTAAGGCAATATAACAAAATATTTTTAAAACTGCTTGTACTTCAATCAGTGACGGTTACAAGAATTGCTCTTGTGATTTCCTAGGTTGCTCGTAATGTATTTGAATAAGTAAGGCACCGTTGACGGCAATGTTCGAAAGAAAGCTCTGCTCATCAAACACATTAATTATTGCAAGAAATGTAATGAGTGCTCCTTATACACAGAAAAGTAGCTGATTTAAAGTTCAGGAAATTACCACAGTTTATTATCACAGAGACTCAAGGTGGGTATCTCTTTATTTTTCATTAATATTTTGCAGTACTCTTGTCTTTCAACAATTTAATTCTCCAAAACAGATTCAACACTTTGCGCTTGTAAAAGACAGACACATTTCCAAACCAATTTTTCAGCTTGCTTTTTATGTCTTGACATGCTGAAATTATTTTTAAGTGCCGTACATTGGTTATTAGTTATTTGCATTAATATTTGGAGAGGAGGATTGAGACATTGCTTTAAATTTAACTTGCTCTCAGAGAAACTGCTGTTTGCATTCGTGGCCCCAAAACAGTTTAGCTCTTGTTTTGCAAAGGTTTGAATTACCAACAAGTGACTAACTTCGTTCAGGTAGACACAAATATCCGTTTTCAATATGAAATCAAGCACAACAGGAATGAGATGAGAAATATATAACACATACCAAATCTGTACTTGAATTAGTTCTTTTGCAACCATCTGCATATATTTGCCACTAAATCACTGTTGAAAGGCAGTTTTCCAAGAACAATTAGTTCTCTTCAAGAATACTGTTTAGCAAAAGGACCAGAATTAGGGCATGTACTAGACTAATTTTCTGATTTAAGCAACATACTTTCTAAGCTTAGTGATTTCCCACAGAAATTTATTCTTGTCCACTAACTGCTGCAAGTCCTCCCAGTTCTGGCGCTCAGTAGCAATTCAAGGACACTGCTGTCTCTGCAAACATTCAGCTATTTAGCTATTTCTCTGCAGTAGTCAATTACACTGATAAAGGTACTGCGTGACAGCCTAGGCAACTGCATGAACAGGTTTGTATTTCTTTTAAAAAGCAAATAGACAACAAGAAATGCAAACAGATTAAATGGATTCTCTTTATAACGCACAATATGCTGGGAATCGGGCAGCAAGTCAGCTATAAAATTTGCTCCCTTACACATACCACCTAAACACATTTCCATTATGGCCTGGGTTTGTTTTTTTTTACCCTTCACACTGAAACTCAATTTGATGCGATGGAGATTTTAAGTACACTGAAACTGTTATCAGTCGTTTCAATATAGCATTTATGCAGTCAAAATTTTAATAGCTTTACCTCTATTCTCCATGATTTTTAACTCGCATCTTTTGTGCTTTGCAAGTACTTCTCCCAGTAACATCTTTCTGCGGTTCATCCTTATAGCCTAACATGGCACTCAATGACATTTGGCAAGATGGTTATCAAATACTTAAAGGTCAAGGCTAGGTACTTCAGAATATTAACTTCCACTAGAAAATATGCATATTTTCAAAATCGAAGTATTTTTTTGACTATTGTTTCTTTCTACTGAGGAAAAATATTCTTAAAGATATTTTAAAATTTATTAAGAACTATAAATTCTGATTTCTATAGAAGTTAGAACATCTATCATAGTAGGAATGTAAGTCTACAAATAACCCCTGTGGAGAGACAGTGACAACTTTAGTCTGCAATATTTGTGATTTTTGTCTGTAAAGTTAAAACCAGAGAAAATAGGGATATTAGAACCTGATTATATATGCTTTGCAGGAAT
>NW_009617049.1:61211-73673 GCF_000690535.1 Cariama cristata
ATGCCACTTCCATTAGACTATTCTTACATCCTTAGAACCTTTCAGTCATAAAAAGATCAGGAAAGATAAATATTAGTATGACTTCAGTTTACAGAACAAAAATGTCACATTTCAGCCCAAGAAAGAAGTAAAAAGGAGAGAAAGATTGGCTTTTGGCAGTTTGTATCCTGACCATGTTAGCTACCTTTATCTCTGATCGTTTGTGCTAAATCTGTAATTTGAGCATATTTCTGGTTAGACCCCTGGGCAAAAGCATGTTCCACTCATCTCTGGCACAGCCACATGAACATCATTCTGTATTTTGCGATCTTCTGGTGACACACTTTGGCCTTCTATGTTGAAAGACTCAGCAGCATTCAGAGCTGTGTGCATCAACCTCTGTACTTTGAACTATAAGAGAACATCTTCATAGGAAAAGCTACATTTACATACTCAATACAGAGAGGACACAACATATGCTGACCCCTTAGTTTCTTTTATTCATTTTACTAACAAACTGGGCTTTTAAATCACATACAATCTTCTGGACTAACCATTCACTTTATTTGCTTCCTCAACTTGCATGAGCAATCACTTTTCTATGAGAAGAGGCTTACAAGAAAGGGAAATAATACTGAAATGCTTATCATTTGGCTAAGCTTTAGTATTTCAGACCACCTTGCAGGCTGCCTTCGTTTGAAGAGAAATATATGTAAATCTATTGAAGTAAATCTACAATTGTCAATGGAAGAGTTTTGAGGTTAACTAGTTTTTCTGTAACCCTATCAACTTGTAATTTGCCTCCATTTCATATGCTGGCAGGTAAATTTTGCGCATCTCAACAGTTTTGCATCGCCAGGGCTTTAGCTTAAGCTGCTGTATTTTCTAACTGGCTAACCATCCTTCTTTGATCTCTGTGAGGCCCTGTCAGGTGGAGATTCTCTTAAATCCTTGAGTTTCTTTGGCCTCTGTTTGGCTTCACAATAACATCTCCAGTAACTGTGCACACCCATCCCCTACTGAGGTTTTTTTCAGAGAAATACCTGGAGAGTTAAAGGTCAAATGGGTGTAGGCAAAAGGTAGCCAAGCAGACAGCATATCTCTACTATGTAATTTAACTCTTGTCATAAAGAAAATGTTAAGCCTTCTTGCAAAATACAAAGATGTAAAAATAGTCTTCACTCACAAACACTCAAAAATAGCATCACTGTTATTACTGTAGTAATAATACCAAGAAAGAAGCTTTGCTTTATTTTTCTAAGCTCAGGAAAGTCTACTAGAGGAATCAACTAGAGTAATCCATTACGCTAATTTGAGGATTTTTCAGCTTAAGGTCTCTTACTCCATTGTTTGTGCAGTAAGTTTGCAGATGCAAGACAGCATTAAAGAGTTTATTTATTAACTTTAAGATTACAGTTTACAATCTACTGTATTATTGACATTGGAAACTAACTTTCCTCCCAAATTGTAGGAAGCTTTCTCATTCTCTCTGGGTTTTGGCAATATTTTTACACACACTATTGCCGCATGGATAAGTATTTTTAGCCAGGTTTCCGCAGCATATTTCTGCTCACCTGGAGATCTTTGCATCATACTTCATTTTGTAGTGTCAATGTGCTTTAACGTTTTCTTGCTTTTCCATTAACCTTCTCCAAGTTTGCACAATTCATTGAACGACAATAAATAGGAACAGATTCATACAGGACAGAAAAGACATAGCAGTGTCATCTCCAATTCATTTGAAGATATTTCTCCACATTTCTGTTTTCAAAAGATATGGCCACACTAGATCAAACCAGAGGAACTATCTATCTAATCCACTTTCCTCTCTAAAAGTGACCTGTAACAGATGCTTAACAAGAATATAAAAGGGTGGATACTTATAGAATAACTTGCGCAGAGAAAATTTCCTCACCATGCCCATGAATACGTATTGAAATCTACCTGGAGAAGCCTCTGGTTTACAAATTACCAAATACTTCATATTTAGAATAACAGATAGTCCTTTTTCCAGCAACTCAGAGATTAGCCTCCATTTGAATCAATGGTTCTGTCACTAAACTCAAATATAAAATAAAATTACTGTCTGACATAATTTGTGATCACTGTAGATACAAGAGTATCTAATTAAGCGAAGATCACCTGTTACCTCAAATTCCACCTTTCATTCTCAATTCCCAGGTTACAAATACAAAAGCAGCCATGGATTTGAAATAATTCTCCAGAGATCTATGAACAATCCAATTATTTTTCCTCTCTTTCCAAAGAACATGCCTGTGAGAAGTATTTAGTGGTTCTTTAGCAGATTTTTAATTATGCAAGACAATATTTATATAGAAAATTGAGTCCTTCTGTGATTGAATTTTCCCATGCGAGTGTACCGGGAGTACACTCAGGAGTATACTGGGTCTGGCTAGGATGAAGTTAATTTTCTTCATAGTAGTCCATGCAGTGCTACTTTTGTATTGATTATTGCCTACCACACAGGATGGATTCTCATCATTCTGATCATTATCAGTTTCAGTTTGCAGGTTGAGGTTTACAAAGCAGTATTTACAACGATGACATCATGGGAGTAGCTACAAAAATACTGCTTCACAAGCACTGTTCATGACTGAGTACAGTTCAGTTAACTTATTGTGACCTCTGATGAAGATGCTGCATAAAAGGCAGTGGAAGATAATGCTTCTATCCATGTGAGCCTGAGCTTTCATGCATTGGCAATACATATTGGCATATTGTCGAAAATACAAAAAAAAAAAAATAGCAATGTTAATGCTGCAATAAAAAAAAAAAAAGCTGCTTTTTCTTTTATCAGCTAATGGTATTTCTACAGATTTCACACTACAATTTTGTTTTCCTATCCCAGAGAAACACTCATGAACATAAACATACAAGAAGAGGCTCCAAAGTTAATTGTCTACATTCAGAGCTGAAATCTAATTCTCATTAAGACAAATTTCTTCTGCATTTTCCATGTTCTTAAACCTCATGGCTATTTTTGCTAATGTTCCCTGCCTAGTTCTGTTCAAAGTACTGATTTTCATGTGTAACAGGTAATTTCCCCTTCATTTCCTTAGGTTTGCCAATTTGTACCTATTTTTAAAAAAATCCTGCCCCCGTACTTCACTTAACAAAATCCATGGGAGCTTTCACAGAAAAAGGCAGAGGTGAATTGTGATTATTCCATTTCCTGGGCTGATCTTTCATTTCACTAGGAAATGACTAGGGCTTATAGAGCCTAACAAAAGACAGGTAATAACTGTTATTCCCATTCAAAAGGAATGTCATTTGTACGTTGTGAAGCAAGTCACAAGGTTTACATTCATTTCCTTTGTTAGTGAAATGATTCACGCTACTCTCATTCTACTGGTATGTACGTATCATTTTCACACACTTAAATGACCATAGTCTCTCTAATAATTGCAAATTAAAAGCTGGTTTGCAACTAAGGCTTTACCTGCTCACGCAGTGAATGCGCTCCTCACCCTTGCCCAGCCACAGAGGCAGTCGGTGGCGGGGCTGGAGGCCATACTGGTACCAGTAGCGCAGAAGAAAGGCGAGCGAGCTCCATACCCGCACCCGGCTCTGCTGCTGTAGGTTGCGGAGGAGACGGAGCCGGCTGTGTTACCACAAGCCCTGCCAGGGCACAGCGCTGGCTGGCTGCTGCCTCAAAGCCTGTAGTGGTACCCGGCTGGCTGGGCGGGGCCTCACGGACCAGGCCCGTCCTGCTGCCCCAGAGAGAAGCAGGACGGCTGGGGGTAGCCCCAGCCCTGGGCATCGGGCACCTCAGATGGGGAGAGGCCGAGGCCGGGCCGGAATGTCGGCCCACGGGTGGGCCCACCTCGGCAGGGCCCATGGCTGGGCAGGGCAAGGCTGTGGGGAGCTGGAGGCAGAGCCCTGACAAAACAGAGAGGCTGGAGATGTGTTTCCGCGCCAAATCTAAAAGGCAGAGGAAATTTTCTTGGTACAGAATTGCAAATCACAGGATGAAATCCTCAGAAGAGAAGCAGGACAGCCCAGGCCAGCAGATACAGGCACATTGCCACTCGGTCCTCAGTGCGGAGATTGCCTCTGCAGCCAAACCACGGCAGGGTGGGCATTGAACCTTCCCTGTGCCTCACCCAGCTTGGACTTCCTCCTGCATATTAAAGTCAGTTTTTACAGTATAATAGAAGCACTTTTTCACTTAACATGGACTTTTTACTCTGTTAATCATATGTATTTCTGTTCATTTATCTTAGTGATCCAGCTGCCCGGACCTGACACGAAGGCAGCCTTCAAGTAATTTTGATTCTGGTGAGAGAACCAACTTAGTGCTTCATTTGTACAGATATGAGTATTTATACAGACATTAATTATTCTTTCTAATTTTACAGTATGATATGATCTCATTAGATCTTTCTATGCCTGTTACTTACTTTGGGAAAATTTATACTGAAGGGATGTCAAAGATACTTCATTTTATTCAGTAGTTTCTGAAAGACAACAAATGACATTAAATCAGTGGCATGCCATTCAGTTTTTTTAAAAGCATGGAAACCGTGTAAACCTAGTAAACACTGTGTTTAACAGAACAATAAAATAGAACTATACTTTGTCTCTCTTCAAACAAGCATCATTTGTACTGTCTCTATCTCATACTGATATTTGACCCAGTTTCCTTTACCAGAGACTAAGCAGGTTCTTCAGAAGTTCTTTTTCTTTTGGAGAATAGTTTCATGGCTGCAGTTAATATTGTTTATTAAAGAAATAGGTTAAACAATATATCAACAAAGAGCTCAATTATTACAAAGATACCATTAACTCAACAGTAGTTCTAGAAGTTGCTCAGAGATTTTTCACAAGCTGTCAGTTATCTAAAAAAGTGCTGCAATTCTCTGTATGTCCTCCAGATGTAGCATTTTTACAGTTCATAAGCAGTACCTAACTGTCACCACTGATAACCCTATGCACAAAACTACATACAGTTCAAGCTCTGTGCTAACTTGCATCCAAACAGTCCCAGTGACTTCAAAATATTTGCACAGGGTTTGTATCAACATGGAATCTGGTCCTATATCTATAAACAAACCACTAATTTCAGAGCAATTATGCTAGAGATAAATTTAACCAACACCTGATTCTTTTGTGTCTTTCTTAACTTCAGAAAAATTATCTATCAAGACAATCCCATCAAAGTATATCCATAGAATTTATACTACTCTTGTGAATATATTACTGGTTCTAATTTTTAAAAGTAATACTATTCTGGCTTTCATAACAATTTATTAAATACTGGTTTGCAAATGTACAGCATATCGTGTCTGAGAACCTCAGAATTTTTCCTGATGTTTCAGATTTTCATTATACAATATCTTAGGAGCCTGAGGAACAGAATAGCCTAGTTTTACAGAGAGCAGAAATGAATCATGTAGGTTAAAGAACATACATATGTTTCAGATGTCCTCTAATTCTGTGTGACTGGGTGTTTGGATACCCATATGAGACCTTCGCATACTCTTCTGTTCCAGTAATTTCATACATAAACACAGAGTACTTTGCTAAGTCAGACCTAAGAGTACTAACATACTCTTTTTAACATGCACTGTTTCCACTTTGGGGGATCAGGGAGGCAGAAGTGTAACCCTCTATTTTTTCCATTGAAACCCTAGATGGAAAATATAAGCCCTCTGACAGGTGTAAACTTATTTTTCTTAATTAATTTCATGGTTCCCCATAGTGCAGAAACAATGGTTTAAAAACTGTGTAGTAACAAAAACTCAAGCAATATGATATGTACCTTTCTGAGGGCTAATAATGGCTTCATTTTTTTTGTCAGTTATTAGTGATGGTAATCATTAAGAACAGGTTTGGGGAGGAGGGTTTATTGGTCAGTGAAATTAATGAGAACAATTTTAAAAATCCCCTAATATACTGGACTCCTATTGGAAGATCCTGAGGAATATGTTACTCTCAGTCCATGCATACTATGTACCAGATTTGAGAAAGAATATTTCTGTGAAGTTTTATGCTAAAACAGAATTTCACAGGTGAGGTGATTTCTTGCCCACATACTAGCATTCAGATTTCTCAGTTTCCCTGTTGAGTTGGATCCTTTTTCAAATCAACATTCATTGTACAGTCAGAATGATCCTTTTATCCCAGGAAATGTCATGTCTCATTTTTATATTTGTCCATGAATTTAACAAAAGACTGATAATCCTAATATAATCACTGGTACAGATGTGACAAAGCTGGAGCATAACTGAACTGATGAAATATCCTTGGTGAACTTCTCTTTGAGTGATGTTCAGATTCACATAACAGAGACTAACCAGGGACTGCCTATGGAGTTCCCAGTGTGGCTCTGGAGAGTCCTATGTAAGGATATATATGCATCCTCCCACACATATTTGACTGATCACACCAAAAAACAATCATAATTTAATCCATGAGAAAGAAACATCAACTTACAAAATTATAATGGAGTGATTTTATGACTTTTCCATTGTAATAATATAGTTGTGTTACAGTTGTAATACTGTAGCACAAAACCAGATATTGTTCTGGGAGAATGCAGTTAGAGCCTGTGAATTACTCTGGATAAACATAAGGTACAGAAAGTTTTATGTTTTGGATAAGTCTGTTTTGGTTTGTTTTCTTTTAAGTGGGCTGAAGTCCAAGAAGCTTGACAAAGTTACTTTGGTCTAGCCATTATTACATCTTTTGAGAGACCTTAAAAATCAGAGTTCTTAATTTTGTGTTGTCTAATATATGCACTCCTCAGTATGTCTCCTTTGCATTCTTTCTGTGTTCATAGAAAATACTGATTCGACTACAAGAGACAATTTACTGGAAAAGTGACCTCATGAATTAGTGATGTGTGTATATCAATGAAGTCACGGTGGTGTTAATGAAGGAGAATCACAGTCACAATTTCTAACTGTAATACTATTATTCAACTCATACAGCCAGAAGTGAGGTATTTCTCTAGAACAGAACATGTATCATAATCGGATTCATAAAGAGTAGCATTACTGAGAATAATTCATCCCAGTCGTTTCCCAAGAATCACATTTTTATTAGCATTTTGATGAAGAGATTTGTTTTGACTGACTTCAGCAGAGATGTTAGTTCTTCTGAGTGAGGAAAGTTTACTCCAATTTCAAGGATGTAATTGGCAGGATGAGGAATGGGAAGAGAGGAGGGAAAGGGGAAAGAGGGAGACAGGACATTTTCATGAGCAACTGTACAGTAGCTTTTCCTAAGCATAAAACTGTGACTTTCCTGAATCATTTCCTGTGATTTCTGAGATAAAGGTAGAAATAATAGAAATTAACTAAGAGACCTTTCATCCTTTTATTTGCAGGCTTTTGAATTAGAATTTTTTTGTGTAAATTTTACATTAAGTTTGTAGGTATTTTACCTCCTTTCTCCTTGGGTCTGTTTTGTGAATGGTTGTAAAGGCAAACAAGTCAGCCAAAGTTTCTGTTCTTTTAAAATGAAAAATGGCCCTGTGCTGTGCAGAAACTCTTCAGAGTAGAAAGTAGAGACATCCGTGAAAATAAAAGGGCTGTTTCAGACCGGTTCATCTGATTAAGAAAAGAGAGGTAACTGATAGTCAGAAAGCCATTCCCCATCAATGAACAGCAGGTTCCCTAAACAAGATACAGGCAGTCCTGCAGCTTATCCGTAAAATAGTTGGGAACCAAAGGGGGTGTTTCAAGGGCCCTGGTAGTATTATTGATTCTTGATGGTTGTTATCTTGTATTTTCTTGACAGCAGTTCCTGTGACATATAACAAACAAGCAATCAGCCAACAGAAGCTGACAGTTGCTGTACAAAATGGAGTTCTGATAACTCATCAAAATAGAAAAGTCAGCTTTGGAAGGCAGCAAAGAGTCTTTGTTAGCCAAAACACATGATAACTGGAGCATAGATCTGTCTGGGCTGGGAAAGTATTGAGCACTGAGGTAAGCTGAACTTCAGAATAAACATACAGATCCACATTCCTCTTCCAGGCTGAATCTTTACTTACATGCTGGGGCATGCTGCCATTTATCCTGGAGCTATGATTCCCCAAATGTCCAGGTCAGGTACTGTTTATAGTATACTGGAGCTCCTGTCTGTGAGTATACTTGTGTCTTCTTTCATGAAATTCAGAAAGCAGGTAGTGTATCTATCTCATCTGAAGTTAAGGTATGACCACTTTTCACACACACAAAAAATGTACTAAGTTCTCAGAGCTTAGAACAGATTAATTTCTAGTAGAAGACAATTCACAACCGTACTGTTACATACAAAAAATAATTTTATTGCCTGTTGTTCACAGCTAAGCCTGAAAACAAAACACAAAATCCACAATTTTCTCCAATTTTCAATTCCCCTTATAATGTCATATGCAAATAATTTTACTGAAGGAGGGTTAAATGCAGTCTCTAAATGGTACTGGTGTCTAAATAGGTTTGTTATACTATAACTAGAAAAGTATCAAAACCAGTTTCACTTAAACTGGTACAACGTATGTTTAGAGACAGGGTCTAATGTTTTTCCTCAATGATTTCAGGCTTAATAAGCTGTCTTTTTCTTAATGACCTTAGGAAACTCGACCAAGAACCAGCAGTTCCACATTATAACATCTCTGGTTTACTTAAAGCCTAAACACTGTGCAGATAGCTGCAGTAATGGCTATCTCAGCTGACCTACCAGTAACCTCTGGTTTGACCTGTAGGAATCACCCTTTCTCTAGAGGGCAAGAAGTTATTTCAATTATGGGGCTTGCTGATTCATCTGTTTCAATTGAAAAGTTTTAGATAGAAAACATTTCCAAGTCTTGCCTGGGTTTTTACAAGCTGATTTTCTCTGAAGATTTCTTTTTAACACTAGAAACAATCTTGACTACCCTTCCCTCAGAAAAAAAGGATAGCAAAATTCATGTAATAATTCAAGCCATTTAACTTGAAAATTGATTTTTTCAGTTGTCAGAAGTAGAGGGGAATACAACTGCAATGTTTGTCATACTTGCCCACAGAAGCCTATTAGTTGACCAGCTCAGGAAATCCTGTATCCTCCCATTTGCACTGCTATATCAGTGTTCATTGTCACTATATTATTAAAGACCATATAAACATCTTTTCACAAAAGGTAGCAGATTCCTTACTGTGTCAAGAACATTCCTATTTGCTGCACTATCTTTTTAATTAAAACAAATCCATAGCCAGCCAAGACCAATAATCTAATTAAGGTAAATATGACATATAAATATACCTTAACAGGTAAAGGTACCAAAGGTACCAAGAAGTTATTACAGCATTTAGTGACTACTATTTCCAAAAGCAGTTATATTCCTAAGTACATTTATGGATCTGACACCATTCCTTTTTCAGCAAGACGGCAAAGTCTGCCCTAAAACTGATACACTTACACACTCTTGTTGGTACTGGATAGACCACAGTGGGGCAAGAACAAGGATGACATTTTTTTCAAAGATAATTTTGGAGCACAGTGCATCTGACCCCTAAGAATTTGGCCTCTGAGGCTCAAAGGAGCAATGTATTTATTAAACATGTTTAAGACAATAGTAGTCTTTCAGAGCATACAGCAGTATACACTGTTTCTATATGCCTGAATAGTCTATATGAAAAACTGTAGATGGTCTGTGAAATTGAGAGAAGAAAAGAATTTGACCCATCATTACAGACAGCTATCAATTTTTATACTGGAATACTTTGGAAAGCAGAGCATGGCATAACCCTAGCTGAGACTGAGTTCTACTGCAGCATAACAAACACTACTATCGTGTCTTGTCAGTACAACATGTATCTTCAGCGAATCATTTCTTACTCATTTAACCAAAACCTTGTAAAATGCACATTAAAAAATCAGTCATCATAAGAAACCATGCCAATAAATCTTGTGTTACATCTTTTGACATCCGAAAATGTAACCTTTTTGGAAAATGTGTTTTGCAAGCAAGAAATCAGTGTATTAATCCTTTGGGTTTGGGGTAAATATGCCTGCTCTTGGGATTATTAAAAAAGAAGTAGGTGCCCTTTAAAAAGGTACATTTTTAAGAAATAAATTAAAGCTTATGAATAGTTACGTAATAAGTGTTTATGATGGTATCTTGGCAAAATATGATTCCCCGGTGGTTTTCCTTTCATGGCATTATTCATTTGGCAATAGGAAGGAAAAAGCAGTTGAATATTAGGCACATCAGCAGTTAGTGCACAAGCAACTCTTTCTGTTTACCTGGTATTTTCCACTTCTCTGTTCTTGAAGCTACAACTTCATTTTAAATTTATTTCATTTTTACCTACTAAAAACATCAGAACCTAGTCCTATTAGAGGTTCTAAATTAAGTCTGTTACTGTGGAAGGTATCTATATATGGTTTTGATTACTTAGCTATTGAATGTGTTTAAAGAATGAGACATTAAATAGGGAACATAACTCAAACGATTAAAAAAATCTATTATTTTCAGGTCAGAGTCTTCTTCTGAATGAACACTGACTGTCAATAATGTTGCTGTGTGGAGCGATAGGAAGTAAGTACCTGATGCAAACTGGAAATTATTACACAGGTATAAGAAGAAATAATTGGGGAAGCTATTTGTGCTTACCCAACTCAATCAGAGAGTGAAGTGCAATTTTTTTCTGCTTTTTCTTTTCCTAAACATTAAATAACTTTATACAATACTGTGTTTTATAGTATTTAATTTATTTTATATTGAGGGTCATATTCTGCGTATCAAGGTCAAGGCATTTTTTACATTTTAATCATCAGCATAAAACACTTATTATATTGGAATATGCCCTACTGTTTGATAGCTCTGAGTGTCAGCCTACTCACAGTAAGAGTAATATCAGAGATTAGCCCTGATATCCATGGAATTATTCTGGTACTATAACTGATAAAACCAAAACCTCAAGCACTTGGTCGTGTGTGGTGCCTGTATTACCTGCTCCCTTTAGTATACGTAGAGGATGCAGCAGGAGGCAGAAATAAGGGTGCTGCACAAGAGGGAAGGAGAGGCAGAGATTGTAAAACTGCCCGTTTCTTGCAGCAGTTCTGTGCTCCTGCCACAACAGCTGCATTTTAGAGTACTCTTGGACCCTGCTGAGTTTCAGTACCAAGCCCAAGCTGCGTGTGCTTCTTTGTTTCAAGGCCCTGCATACTTCTCATCCTTCAAACTAAATACTTTATTTACTATTAATTAAAAAGTGGCATTTCCTACTCATCTAGCACATGCTTTAAGCATGCAATGAAGACTTGTTATTCCTTTATATTCCCAGTTCCACAAAGGATTGCTGTATGCAAGACTATTACCTAATATGTACTTTTGAAGGAAGTTAATTGCTTTTGCACCAAAAACATGCTGGGTGACAAGAAGTAGGACAATTAATTGACCTCTTCCTTACCCCAGAAATAAAGAAACAGCACAGTGCCAAATGAACAGTTTGTCTTTTCTATAGCAAACTGAGCACATATTCTTGCTTTTATTAATAGAACACAACATGGTAGCACTTTCTTCCCTCAATTTCTTCAGCACTGTGATTATTAGGATAATTGATTACCCTAATACAGGAGATGTTTTGCACATGAATACAGCAGGTTTAACTTTTAGTTATAAATCAAGTCTGGCATCCTGGTTTTTCCCCTTTTCTAGGATTCAAAGGGATTTAGGGGACCTTTTTTATTGCTTCAAGAGGAGTAGACCATCACTAAAGTGACCATGACCCATGTCTTTCTTGCCCTTACCTTGACTCATTATTTATGTGACGAAATTTCCCATATTTCCCACTATGTGGCATCAGCTTTTTTTTAGTGCTTTAAGCAATATGTGTAATAAACAGTCTTTGGAAAGAATTTAATAGAAAACACATTTTAGGACAATCAAATCTTTAAATCTGTCTGTCTTTCCCCAAATTTCTGCAGACCCTAGGAAATGGGAGACCCTAGGCAATTTCAAATACTCTTTAGGGAGTATCATTTTGTGTTCATTTGTTCTCAAGTCAGCAATGACAGCATGTTTCTCTTCTCTCACCAGAGAGTATTTTTGGAAATTTTATTCTTTTGGTATCTATGCTTCTGGTCCTGTTTCCAGCTGGGACCTAAGCGTAGTCCATACTTTAACAGGTTCTGTCCTGTAAGAGGTGGTTGTCTACCACTGTCACGTTGCTCCACCAAGCTAACAAGAAATTGGTCTCAGTTTATTAGCACGCTACAGACTCTCTGTATCACAGTGCCCAAATCACATCAATATTCATAAAATTCTTATATAGCAGTTTAATTAATGAATTGAAGATCGCGACTTTCACCATGCCAACCTGATGTGTCACAAAGCATGTGAAATTATTTAAGTGCCTTGTTACATGTGTAGTCTAGAGAAACAGAATTTAGGAAGTAGATTGCCTAGTAAAAGAAATTATTGCTTTGATTACAAAAAATACTATAGTATATATGGTTTAATTTTTTTCTTATATAAAATTTTTGGGCTTA
>NW_009617049.1:73693-105196 GCF_000690535.1 Cariama cristata
AGCTTATGTGGTCTTACTTGGATAAGAATTCTTTGGCTAACAGAACATGCTGTACCATTTGTGATTTGAATAGAAAATCAATGCCAATACACGTGGTAATTCATCCAGTAAACATGACATTCCAGAATGTGAATGTGAACAATATAGGTAAACTCCTACTTTGAAGTCAGTGGTAATCTCCAATAGGCCCAGCAGAGGCCACATTTCACCTGATGAGTTCTACAATCTGTCTGGAAATATGGCTGTAAAATCTGAAAGTAAATAATTGACAAGCTAGGTTAAGATGGAATGACTCAACAAGTGTGAAAGGCATTAGAAATTCATATATCTGTCTGAATGTTTCCAGTGAATTTGTGTTTCATGATTGACTGACATTTAAACTGAACTAAAATAAATGTGAGCTCAACCATTATGAGGAAGTAGAGAAGCCACGTGGAGAGAGCATATATAATTTCATGATCTAAAAAAATTATTGACACCCTTCTAAACAGCAGAGGATACAGTCCTTAGACAAGGTTACTCCTTCCCAAACAGATTTTTCAGTGTCTAAAAAGTTAATAGATCATAACTGATAAATTCTCCAGAAAGCAAGATGTTCACAGCCTCTGTCGCTTTCTCATTCGCTTCCTACCTCTCTCCCTCCCTCCTCAACTCTGCCCCTCCTTTCCCATTCCAATATGACTTCTTTAATGTCTATGAACAGTATAGATCACACTGGGGTTTTTTTTCTGTAGGATGGGCATTAATGTAGCTCTTCTGCCTGGTAACGTGTTTTCATGAAAATTCATAGATCTTTTACTTCTCTATCCCAGTGTCAAATTTGCTCTGCAAATTGATTTTTGTGTTTGAACAGTATTAGAGGTCTTCCAATACACTCCATCATATTTACCAACAAATGCATACCTATATTATGTTTGCAGTCATTTATGTAGCAAAGCAGGCTGATGAACAAATTGGATGATATTTTAATTTTTTGATGTTATCATTTTAAGTGGATATGTAAATCTCATTGAAGTGCCACAAAGAAATCCCAAGGGTTTTTTTGCGTGTATAATAAAATGGCTGCCAAGAATAATCTGAAGTGATCAACCACAAAAACCACTAGCTAGAAATTAACAACCTGAAGTCAAATAACTTAGCCCTCTGCCTGCAGAACTGACAATACAAGAACAGGGATGCTTACTCTATGTGTGCTGATAAACTAACACTGAAAACTTGCTGTATTGGGTCCTCTATGTATCCTACAGATTCATAATCCAAATGACGATCTGTTTGCCCCTTCCCATAGCTTTTTCCTCCATATTTTCCTTCAGATCTTTGAGTGGTTACACTCGATCAGCAGATTCTTCAGAAAATTCACCACTGACCTTCATAATGAAGTAAATAAAGGTGATAACGATAACCTAAGGTGATACTTGGGCACTTAGCATCATTTGAACTCAGAACAACTGCCAGTTCATCTTTGGAAAACAAGTTTGAAAGTATGATTATGAGCTTTGAAATTCACAACCAATTCTGTGTTTATAGTAATGTGAAGTTTTCTGTGTTCATTCACCAGATGCTTTTAGCTGTGCATACATAGCAAATATTATAATTAAAAGTTAAATACACAATTTCAGTTTTTTAGAGGACTGCTTCCGCTCTTGAAAACTGTCATGCCTCTGTGAGGAAACAAAAGTATGTTACTGAATTGCAGAACTGGGGTTGATATTAGTAGCATAAATTATACCTACACAAATTATTTCTCACATATACATATCAGATATCTCACAGATTAATTTGGTATCTAGCTGTAGGAAATTTATTTAATTTATTGATTGAAAGTTATTTGCTTAGCTTTGAGGATTACTATAAAAACTTAAAACTGGAGGCAGAGTCCTGTACCACAGAAATAAACAAAAAAATATCGGTTTTATTTGGGCCAAAATTTCAACCTACTTTAGAGAAATTTGCATATTTAAGGACATAAAGAGTATCTATTAGACTGAAATATATGAAAAGATTTAAAAGATATAAGAACCAGAAAGTTTTATTACAACATATTATTCAGATATGCACAAATAAAAACATTTTAATTCAAAGTGCGTTTCAAATGTCCCTGAATTCTGCCATCTTGGCGATTTTGGAAGTTTATTTGAAAGTTTACGACAAAGTCAAAAGTAAATTCTATAGATCTGGGGTCTGTTTAGCTGCTTGCTGAAGTCTCATTGGAGGGCAAATATGCTCCAGGTGCTTCTGTTCTGCTCTCTGTCTACTCTCTGTTCCCAGAATGTGACTGAAGTGAGTAGCAGCATTTAAAGTCTTTAACCTTTAGACAGTCCTAAAAGCATTCCACATCCTCCTGAACATCACATAAGCCAATGTGGTGTTATATGCACTGGACTCATAGCCACATCTGATTTCCAACATGCAAACCCTTACTTGGAGGCTTTGATAGACTGTTAGAAATGACAAGGAAAACAATATAAACACTGCACATAGATTAGCAGATCATTATTAGCCCTTTGCACACTAAAAGCTGAAACCTCCTTGATCCTAGACTATAAAAAGCCTTCTGAAGCATTTTGAGCTTCTCTTTGATTCTTGGCCCAAGCTTTAATTTTCTCACAGTGCTGCAGCTCTGGGTTTCATTAGGGGTATCATCTCAAATTCCTTTGTGCCTCTACTTGTTTAGAAGTGTTACTTCCACCCTCATCTATGCATACTTCTCCACCTGTGTCAAAAGTTAACTGATGATATCAAAATGCTTCGAACAATGCCTGTTAATGAGCATTGTTTATTTTTTTGCATCTAATACAATTTGGTTTTATCATTCCCCTGTAATATCAAAAATTCTTATCATCTATCTCAAAACAATGGATTTGTTATCGTGTTGTTCTCAATATCTTTCCAAGTATACATATTTTGCTGCATTTTCAGCTATCTCATTTCTTGCTGGATGGTTATCTTCAACTAAATATTATTTTTTATTTATGTCGAATGTGAACTTCTTTTGTGCAACCAAAACCAGGAAGACTTGTACCTTGCAAATGTGCACCTATTACTCCAAAATATAATGTATTATACTCTTAGCACCTTTAAATCACTGTGAATAAATACTTTCAGAGAAAGTCTGATTTCCAAACTATTATTAGCTATTTCTTATAACCACATGATAAGCATACAATAACACTACTGGATATTGAGGGAAGGTCGAAAGTGGCCAAACATCAGAAATTCAAATTTCTAAAGGTACTTGATATTACTAGTAAAATGATTATGCAAAGCCTTTGATTTTGTTTGGCTTCTGCTCATCTGAACACCTATATGTCTATTAATTGACAGATTTCTGGAAGTTCAGTTTCTGACTCGTTCTACTGCTTATCACCTCACCTAATCCTAGATACTAATTAAAATACAAATTACTGTTAGTGGCAGAAAGTACTAAGGATCTTTCCAAGATCAAGAAAGAGTCAGGAGGGGAGGAAAAGAAAAAGATGAGAACACCACAGTCAAAAGCAATAGCAAGGAGGGGAAAAGGCCACTTTGATGCCAAACTTGATTTTGAATGCCAAAGCCACACAGAAAAGAAGAATTTCTAAAGATCAGAACAACAGGATGAGAAAATGAAAAGTTCATTGTAATGATAATAATAATGAAATGATTGCTTGTTTGAGGTAACTGTATCATGGATCTAAGAAATTATTTCAGTGAAATTTAGCCTTAGAAACATTTTTTACTTTATACTAAAAAAATTTCTTGAATTCTTTGACTGCAAAGCTCTCTAAAATACACTGGTTGCTATGGTCAGGACTAAGCATATGTAATAGAAAAAAAATTACTTATTTTTATAGTCTACTAGTGTCATAAAACTGTCATCTGAGGTATTGCTCACTGTTAGGTTTGGGTTTGAAGCTATTTTATATCTCTTGTCAGACTTTCATTTGTCTTTCTCAGGATGAACTGTTTGAGGAAGATTTCAGCTACAACAGTGCAGCCTTTTCTGAGAATGAGATTTTGGCACTTGCCAGTCTTAAAAATTCTTGCACTGGGAAGCTTCATGCTTGTATCTTCAAGAGCAGAAATCTAAAAATCATTTAGGCAGTTGCCTTAATGTGAGATGCCCTATTTTCTGTCTCTGAAAAATTCACTTTATAGCAGTTGAATTTTAAGCTTTTCAAAGACTTCTCTTTGTACACGGTCAGTCAAGGTTTCCATGATTGCACCACTACCGATCATACTGTTGCCTAAAGTTGCAAGGATGAAATAGGACTTCTTTATGATTGCTCCAGCTAATTGCAAAATTATGTGATACAGGACCCTGGAGCTGAAAGAAAATGTCGCTTTCTCCTATCCTCAAGTACGTTTCAGCTGGCTTCTACACAGTGCAAAAGAAGAAGCAGCTACCTACCTCGAATGCAGAGGAGTGACAAGCGTGGAGAGGCAGGTTGCAAGTTTGAGAGTATTTGCACAAAGAAAATCACAGAAGCAGTTGCAGAGGTAGGGAAATACAGTGGCTATAGAAGGGGCTATAGAAAACACAAATACCTGGTGTTCAGAAAGATGCAGAGGAGTCAGTGTGCTAGGAAAGACACATACAGAGCATGAACATGGAAAAAAACTGATTTCTTTTATAAATTATTAGAAAGCGTGAATTAAAAGAGGTGGAATTTCAGGAAAAGAAAGAGCATTGATGAGTTGAATCCACTCAGGTTTTTATATGATGCAGTTACATACCCAGTGAGACATCTCAATACGACATCTAATATTTGTGAGATTGCAAATAAAGTTAGTGAGCACTGCAATTGTGTACAAATTGCTTTCAAAAAATGAGGTATTCTTAAAAAAATCATCCTTTATGTCTCAGCTTTGGCGACCAAAAATGGACACAGTAAATTTGGTCTTAATCTCTTTGCACTTGAGGTCTGTAGCTGCAAAACGAGGACACTGATAATACACTTTCAAAGGGACAATAAAGATAGGTTTAGGAGCAGCCATGAAGCGATTAGCTGGTGTGATAAGAGAACCAGAGAAATTCCCAGGAAAAGAAATGAATAAATCTGCAGTCAGTCAAGATTTTGGATAATGTAACATAAATAAGGCCTGAGGCTAAACCACATAGTGAACAGGATAAAAAGAAATGTTGGATAACTGTTATTCACTCTACAAGCCAGTGGTCTCCTGGGAGAAAAACTGTATGTGATTGTGTAATTAAAGATTATATCATAACACATATGCACAAGAGAATGAAATAAGGTTGAGCGGGAAACGTTCATTCCTGTCTGTCTGTCTTTTCTGACTTAAAATTTCAAACCTACTATTTCAAACATCATGATAGAATAGAGAAGCACTTGTGAGTTTTGCATAGGGATAGCAAATGGAAATAAATTTTTTAAATTATTAAAATTAATATTAGCATTGTACGCAAAAACTGTTTAGTTCTGCAGTTAAAACAACAAAAGAATACTACTCCACTAAAAAAAAATCGGTTCAGAACATTCATGTACAGCTGAAGTCACCTGCCACTGCTTTGTTCATATTGTAATCACGTTGCATGTGTTTCTCTTCTCCATGATGTTTGATGCAGGAATTGCAAAACACAGCAGACACTAAGTCACTGGGAAACCTGCTGCTCAGCAGCATTCTTAGATACCTGAAATTCTGTCAGATCCTCATCACCCTCCATGTTTTCTTACCATTTTCTCTTTGATCTTCTCAGTCCAATGGAATCCAGAGAAAGTTTCTGAGCTTTTTGTTGGATTTGAAATACTTTGCCAGTGTCATTTTTATCATGAATATCAGAATATACACAGGGCAGCCTGGAGTAAACTTTTCTTTTCAATCCATCTGCATCACTTGACTACTGGCACTGAAGTAGCTCATGGGCCAAGACAGATACAATATAAACACATGCTGAAAATCTAACCACAGTTATTTGACTGATGTCAAGAACACATACATGTTGCACCTCCCTGTGCAAAATCTTAATTAAAACATTATTTCACTACACTCTTCATAATTAACCAAAACTGGATTCCTTCTGAATATAAATTTTATTCATGTTGAAAATAAGAAAAAAGAGAATACATATTCTCTAATTAAGTCTAAAACTAGCTGTAATTCTCATCACTTTTGCTAGCTTTCTTGTTTCAGTAGTACAACTGATGCATTACTACTTCTGTACATAGGGGATGAACTCTCCATCCTAAAAATAAGCCAGTTAGCTCCCTTTCTTGTGGAGGCACCTATTGATTCAGACAGCCCAGGAGCTGTTTTAACCCTGGAGTACAACACAAATGTGAGTCCAGGACTCCATCAACTGCATCAGAAATCTTGCTACCTTGTGACACAGAAGATTGAAGCATTAAAGTTTGTTCTCTCAGGCGGCTTCCTTCAAAAGTGGGAATGGGTATATTTCTCCTGAGAGACTTTATGACGGACAAGGTGTCACACGCCTGTGTGCTTCTAACTGTAAGCCAAATCGGGTATTTGCTATATTGCAGCAATGTTAAGTACATAAAGCCAACTGTATTGTATGCTCTGGCCAATTTGACAAAATGGAATTATATTTCTACACCTGAACCAAGTAAAACTTGGTCTAGTCAGATAATCTGGCAGGTTATAGATTTTATATCAACGACCACGAAACCAGTACTTGGTCAGGAAGGCAGAAAATTCATTGTCTGTCCTAGTAGCTCATCCTTGGCTTTGGGAAAACCAGTTCCATTCTTGCTTTAGCAAGCAGGATGAAAATAATTTGTTTGGGGTAGTTTTTTAAACAGATCCTAATTGTTGTTTTCTCTTCATTAGTCCTTTAGTTACTGCGTAGCTTTCCTCTACTTTTCCATTTCTTTCCTTCTTTTAATTAATTAACTCCTCTTGTATGACCTGTAGCCATAAATAATATCTCACTGATTTGTATAGCATCACAGCAGCTGTCAGAAAAAGAATAGTGACCGTCTTTTGCAAAGCCAGTAAACTGAGGTTTCCCATTTAGAGAAATGTAGTCTGAAGCAAAGCTACAAATGTATAAAGGCAAACACTCTTTACAGTATGTTCTCACTATTAACTTTGTTAAACAGAAACTGCTTTTGCTTGAATTTCATGTTCTCAGTTGATCTTACTTCTAGGCAATCTATAATCTGGAAAAACACTTGGCCACATCAAGTATCCCTTTATTAGCTTAGCTTCAATACAATACTTATCAAAAACAGATTAATCCACCTCAGATTTCACATCAAAAACTTCACGCTAGATTACCATCTGCAAGATCACAAAAGAAACGGAAGATGTATGGATGTACAAAACATAAATGCAAAGGGGCTTAGGGCAGGAGGGATGGGTACAGGGTGAGAGGGTCTCATCTGCAGATATTCACAGCTGAAGTATGCATCATCTTAAGTAGTTGTACAAACAGTATTATATTCCCTATTTTTGAAAAGATAAATGTTTTGCTGACATCCTGAGAACAAACTGCAGCAGACACCTTCATTTTTAGGCACAGTAACTAAAATAATTAATCTGTTTTGGGTTTTTTCTCATCACTAGTGAGATGAATTTGTATGGATCGTGAATAAAGTTGTTTTAGAGCTTATGACTGATTTCAGGCTGTTGCTGGGGGAAGTGGGAAGGAAGAAAGTGGATTCTGAGGATTAGGGCATGATGATCATGCATTTGAATACCCGTGAGATCCTACCTAAGTGGAACATTTCCCATTCTTTAAGATTTGCTTTTTATTACAACTATGCATTTGATAACATTTCTGTTTGAAGATATAATATTTTAAAATTATTATTGTTGTACTTTAATGCATTTATTTATGGTTTTCCTACATGGACAAGCTGTGGGTTGTATTAGTAGTCCTCAGACCACTTTTTAAAACTACACAAGTTTTACTTTCTGCTTTTTTCCAATCCTGAATTTCCTGTTGTTTTCAAATACTGAATTTTCTCCAGTCTTTAAATCTGGAATGTCTTTCTTCTTAGTTCATCAATTCAGAAAATATTCCTAAATGTTCATGATCAAAAGTATTTAACAGAGTATTTTTAGAACTTTTTTGACCAAAATAATCTTGAAAATAGCTAATCGTCTAATAGAAATAGAAATATTGATGTCTATCAACACAGAAATAAGGGCTGCTCTAACAATAAGAGAAAACAGTACTCCCCTTTTGGCACCTGAGTGCAGTCTTAAATTTTTTCTAATGCACTTTACTGAAAGTTAATAAAGTCATTCTGTGTCAGTCATGTTCAGACATGAAAGTGATTCAAAGCGCAACATTTGCAACTTTCAGTTTAGCTTTCACAGGGCAATAAAACAGTTTGCTAATATAGAACAATTGTTAAACTTGCCTGACTATCTGAGGAGAGGAAGGATTCCCAAATGGACTCCAACGGCAGACATTAACCTGGCAGCTGGTCAGCATTACCAAAATGAATAATGAAGTACCAATGACATCTGAATGAGTTCTAGGCAGGCTCTGATGTATCAAGATAATTTCTCTGTTTTAAAGAGTGATCCTTTCAGTCTCATTGACCTGATGATAAAATGCATCTTCACTTAAGCTGTGAAGTGTATTATGAAAACACAGAATTAACAGTAACTGCTAAAAAGATTTAAACAGGGAAATGAATCATAAACAAAATTTCCTCTCTTTCCACATCCAAGCCAAGTATTGGTGTGATGAGATAATGCAGTAAACGTCACAATAAAATGACAGAAAGTCAAGTTTAAACTCTCTAAGTGCTTTGAGCTTATGACACAGCTATAAAATCTTCCATATACACAGTAACTTTTGGTGTGATGATTTGTCAAGACCATAGAATTATTTTCAAGTAGCAAAGGCACTGCTTTACAGATTTCCAGTAAAATATATGACATAGTTTTTGATTTGGCTCAGTGACACAGAGAGGAAATTATAGAACATGACCTTACATAAGAATATGTTCCCGTGTTTTGCAGTAACAGCTTAAAATCACCCTGACGCCACAAATTTCTGATCTATTACTGTTAAATGTAGCAGTACTTTTGGAGCATTATCTTTGAATGCATTTGAAGCAGCATTTGATGAGTCAAAAAGAAATCAAAACCAGTTGCGTGGAATAGTTCCAAAACCTTGCACTATATTATTACAAGCATTACTTGAGTATTCAAGAAGAGGAATGTACCTGGGTGCTTAAGAACAGAATAGCACTATTCTCTTCTTGCTGATAAAATATATGACAGTGTAATTACTGCTTAACACTTTGAAAAACTGTTGGTGTATGTCTAAGGTCAAAGTTAATCAGCTATCTGGAAATCACTCAGAAAAAGAGGATTCCCTAGTTATCACAGAGGCAGAATGACATCTTTACGTGAAGTGTCTGAGACAAAGTGAACCAGTTCCTCGCTTTTCATACTGCTATGTCACCCAGGAATACCAGGATGCTCTCCTGAAAACCTTTTCCACCACCAAGCCAATAATTGCAATACAAATAAGAAAATTTTCATATAAATGGGTTTGAGAACAAATGGAAGGGATTGTGTTTTCTTTTTAACAGTTCTAATTATCAGACTAGTTCAAGCAATTTCAGGCAAGTCCCTGAGGGAAAGTAAACATGTCTTAAACTTACTCTAAGTTTCTACCCTGCATAGTCTCCATGCAAAATAAAGTAAGTCATGAACAATGACCATATGAGAGACCAGCTGTTCAAAATTAGTTTCACACTTAATAGGAAGGGACTAAATCTGTGGCTGCATAAGGTTTTTAATTATTCAGAAGGCCTTCATTATACTTTGTTCATCACTTTACAGATGATAGAGCAGAAAGAGACAGTGGTAGGCTTTTTTATGTCTGAAGAGTTATTCAGATGGGAAAAAGAAATTACTGTGCAGATTCTATTGACATTGAAGGCATACAACCTCTGCTGGTCTAAAGGAACAAGATCATTTAAATCTGCATATTTATATATAAAATGTCTTCTGCATATGTAAAGGATTTTGAAGTTACATGAGTATTTTTGTATCTTTCACTGTTTATTCTTTAATACTATATACATAATTCAATTAAAAATTAAATTTTATCATAAAGCAGAAATGTTCTCCATTTTGCCAGCACTTCTATCAGATTTTTCAGCCAATTTTACACTTAATTTTTATAAGTTCAGACATGTACTGTAGGCATTAAATGCATACACTTTGTTTGTCACATTTTTCTGATTATTTATCAGTAACTGCAGATTTCTTTGGCAGCTTGCTGTTCTTTTCCTCTTGGTGGCCATTGTTTTGTAGGGGAAGATCTGCAGTAACACAAACTATCAAGTTAAAAAAACCTTCCATCTGAGATTGGGAGGCATAGCTCTGCTAGTCTTTTTAAACTTAATATCAATAAGAAATAAATTCTGTTTTATCCTATTCAGCCAAAACAACAAAGCAAGGGGGGTTTTCCTACAAACTTAGTGTAAAAGTCCCCAGATGACAAACACAAAAGCCTAGATATCAAACAGGACGAAAATGCTGATGTTCAACACCTGCACTGTGTGAGGGCCAAGAAGTAAGCTAAAGCCTTTGCTAACCGACACACCTGCTTGACAGTGCAGGTTTTAACCCTTTCCTCTTCCTTCTCAAATTCATTACTTAGGAGAGGTATCTAATAGAATGATGCAATCAAAAGAGATGTTAAAGCACAGTTTAAAATAGAGACTACATTCTACATTCTTGTCAAAATGTATCAAATTACTATTTTATTTGTACTAAAAGGCTATTTATGACAGATTTTTAATAATACTGGAAAGGATTATTTATGGCTACAAAATCATGGAAAAAAATTATACAGGTGTGTGGAACTGTTTTCTGTGCCTACCAAAATGTTTGTGCCATGACATTGTTATACCTGGCGACGCATATGATGCTATAAAAACATGAGTGGTCTAATCTTTGTCCCTGCTTTTCAGAAGCTGCAGTGATATGATTAAAGGCCATACAGCCAAAGCTGAGCCCAGGTATCTACTGGGTCTGCTTTTGCAGTCCATAAGCACTGAGTATTCACGCTGAAGTGCAGAGGGCTTATGTGTAATGTCACAAACACAAGAACAGGGGCCCATGTTGCAGCAGTTCTTACACTCTATCATTCTTCAGTCCTTCAAAAGGAAGAATATTTGACAGTTTTTCTTCTATCATGAGTAATACTAAAAATGAGGGTCACATTAATATGTCCTCAGTCACTTTTAACTTAATCCACACAGGCTAGTTGCCACTGTAGATAAAAGCAGTTCACCTAACTGTGAAAACTTGTGCAACTAGCAGCTAATACGTAACTTTAAGTTGATGTTGCTTTCTGCTTCCTTTAGCATTCCATGTAGAAACTATCTTCTAGTGTCTTCCATTATTGCTTGGAAAGTTCTAAATAAATTCAAGCTTCATAACCGTATACTGGAATAACATGAGATACTGCATATGGGAGATAGTTCTGCTTCTTACAATAGAAAGCAGGGTTGAGATGGACAAGTTGGACTTGATTCAGTACAGCTATACCTGTACAAACTATGCATTTTCCGCATATCTCAGCTATACCAGGATATGACCACATCACTGAAGCAGCAGCAGGAGCTGTGATATTGTTGGAAGGATTAGCAGAAATTGTTCATATTTAAAAACAGGTGATCCCATCTAATACCAGGAACTCCAATTGATTTGAATATGAGGCTTATTTGCATTTTTTTAATCTTTGCTTCCTTATGAGAAAAAAAAATCTACAGGACTACTCAGCAAGAGCTCTTAAACTTTTTTTCATTCATATGACACTTCAGTTAGATGAAGAGCTGGCTATCATTTAAGGTAACCTATTTTTCAAGTCTGGACCCCAGAGAGGAATAAATTATGCAATGAATAGCCTGACAATCAGTTGCCGTCATTTGATATGGCTCAGGAAGCAATTCACAGAAAGTCCTAAATACAGAGGGTTTCTTAGTAGCAGTTTGAGAAAGGCTGACTGTTCCAGAAAAGAAGCTGTATGAATGAAGAGCAGAGGATGACGAGTTTCATTAGGATCTCTACACAGGGCTTTAAGAGTGTTCAAAAGGGATAAGGAAAACTGAGGCTGACACCCATGTGTCAACAACTTTGTGTCTGTTCTCCACAAAATCAGTGTATGCAATATTGGAGATCCAGAAAAGGGTCCCCTTAGGTTACATTACCTAAAGGAGCTACAATACAAGATCATACTCCTTTGCAAGGGTAGCAGAGCAAAACCATCTACTTATAAGACCTGCTAGTGTGTTCAAGGAACTCCCTGTTCAGAGTTAAAACCCACTCAAGGGTAACTCCACAGCAGAGAGTCTGGCACATTGGGACTCAAAGCAGGCATCCTAGCTAGAATCTCCCCAAAAGGAACGAGTTTACCAGGGCACTAGAGGTCAAACTATTATCAAGCAAAACATGGGCAAATGTGGGAGTTTAAGAAATCTGGGGAGACTGCTATCAAGATGGTGAGTTCACCTCCCCTTTCTTAGTGTATTTGGCTTATTTGATAGAAACTCCTGAAATGTTTTCAACAGTGATAAAACAAAAAATGTTTTTCATGCTCCAAGATCTCAGAGGCAAGGACATGTGCAATTTTAATGTATACTACCCGACCAAAGATGTTTCAAGTTTTGGTATGCTTCACAAGAACATTAATTTCTCCCTTGCAACACAAAATTATACCCAAAAGTTTGACGATATCTGTGTGGAAATAAAGAAAAGGCAAAACAAAATTCCTTTTGACTTGCCACCTCCTTTAGCCCATCCTTTTAACCTCCATTTGAACTTTTGCCGTAGTTAAATTGTAGATTGATGCTTTAAACAGAGCTAAAAAGCTGACAGTGTTGGAATAAAGGTTTGAACACACTAATAGGTTTTAGTGTCTGAAACTTTTGATAATCTGGCCCTGAGTGTCATGGGTCTCTCTGAGTGGATTCCATCTGTCCCATAAAGTTATGTATTGAAACGTAACACAGCCCTTTGATCTTCCCTGTGTGAAGATCCTCATGTTCCATAAAATCAACAAGATGCTCCCATTCACTGAAAAGCCAGATCTCGGACTTGGTGGTTGGTGAGACTATACTATTTGTAAGTGTATGTGTCTTTTCCCCTTTTGTTTATGTCAAGTTTCAGTTGCAGGATGACCCCAACAACACTGGTGAAAAATCAAAGTCTTTATTATTACAACATAGCCAACTGGCATTTGGCCATGTTAGCATAATATCAACTGAGCCTGTAAAATAAATATTAATGGTTACTCTCTGCAGTAAAAACCACTGTAGTGAATTAATAGACATATCAAACAATGTTGTTTGTTTTAGTGAAGTGTTTTAACATCTATAGGTGTTCTTCACAATGGAGTTTGTTATGCAAACATGACAACTAATAGGGTTACTTCAGATTAGCATTGCCATAGTAGGAAGTGGACCAAGAATAGGGTTGGTTTTTTTTACCTGAGTACATAATTAGAAATAAAACTCAGACTGAAACTCACTTGCCAGTAGTGCTCGGACATTCAGTTACTCTTGATAGACCTAAAAAGTATCCCAGAGGCACAGGCTCCCCCCTGCCAAGCAGACATCTACAGTAAGTCCGTAGCACGGTGCAGAGCAGACTCGTGTGCCGTCTTTCCTTGCTGGGACACAGCCCTACACCCAGAACTGTCACCAAGATGCTCAGGAGCTCTGTAAGACCCCCAAAATCACCAGTACAGGGGAAATCCAAACAGAGCTGAATCCCAGCTGGCCTCCAACAGTACCAGAAAATGAAGCAGCACGAGCCCTCGGGGGATCCCCTCATCCTACCTCAGCATCCACATAGCAGGCTGCTCTGTCTGAGTACTTTTATGCAGACAGATGTAGGGCAGGATTTTCCCTTAGTGACTTATCAAGTTCATTCAAGAACTACACTGCATATCTGCGAACAGAGCCCAGGTGCCTCTACTGCCTACACCTTCAACCCCAAAATTAATTTAGGTCCTTATGTGCACTAGTTGGTGAAAACAAGCTCTGGCACTGTAAACACTGTGTGCAGGATCCAGAGAAAAAATCTATTATGACATGTGAAATGAAATTTCATTTCATTTATGTTTTCTTCACGTCTTCAGAGAAAACTTTATTCATTGTATTCATTTAGTTCACACTTTTATTTAAATATCATCTGTAAGATGAGTTTTTTTCCAGCCACTTGCCATATCATCAGTTAATTATATTATTAGTATAATTCTGTTCATTAATAAAGGTCCTATTTTCCTATTATTATAAATGCTATTGATATTGAAGTTGTATCCTGTATTATACCATCTACTTCCAAAAACAGATGACAAAGCAATGAAACGTTTTCATGTAATTTACAGTTATCTCATTAGATGGCAGTGTAACATTCAAAACAAATGTTTTATTCTTTAATATATATGTATTTCATATTCACCAAGAAAAACAGTTGGGTTTATGTTAGGTGATAAATCTAATCTTTTTCTAAAGACAAATTTACTTTTACATTTTTGAATGTTCAAATCTAACATCTGGAAGTATATCTTAAAATTAAATGCTAAGTGTTGATAACTGAATCAAGATATTATTCTTCTTGCCAAAAACTTATAACTTTTAATAAATAAGATGTTATTTACTGTCATCTTTAACTCCTAGGGCCTAGTCAAGAAATTTGTGTTGCAAAAATCAATGTGTTGAGAAGAATGATGGTTTTAAACAATCTTTATATATCTTTGAGCCTTAGGTCAGCTGAGAATCAAGTCAGTTCCAGGTAAAAGTTTGGAACTACTTCAATATGTTGTCCCCAGTAGAAAGAGCCTTTTCAGTGCCAAGGCTCCTTAGAGAATTATTCCTCTTGTATCATAGATACCTATGTTGCCCATTTCCTACACTAAAATCTGATTTGTGCTGCTCCATAGTGCAAGGATTTGCTATCTTACTTTTCAGAAAATCTTATTTTTCTAGAACTGAAAGCATAACTGAGGATTTTTTTTCTTTCCTAATTCCTTTATACTACTTTCCTCCCTTGAGAAGGAGTATTAAAATAAAAAAATAACTTCTGCATTAAGGGACACTAAATCTAAGAAAGATTACATTAAAGTAGTTGGAATGAGTGAAGTAAATGAAGTATGTTCAAAATATCTAGTTAAGCTTCATATTCTTCTATATTTACAATTCTAAGTTTACCAATGCAGCCAGTCCTGGAACAGGTTTGCAGGACTGGCCAATGGTAACTTGCTGGTCCTGAAGAAGAATCTTGTCTTGAAATTCAATCACTTAACAGTTCTCACACTAATAAAAAGCACAAGACCTCTGCCCTGGACTACAATTTATTATTTACAACTTATTCCCAGCATGCCAGGATGCATTCCTTGGACCTTGAAAGACAATTCATAGTACTGAAGAAGACCCAGGCAGTTTCCCTTGAATACATGGGTTTATTTTGAATTGGGGAAAAAAAGTATTATCCTGATATGACGAAAGCCAGCCCTCCATTATAGTCAACTGAGTAACATTGTTTTGCATGGAAAAAAGTTATTAAATATAAAAGGCATTTGCAAAGAGGTACAGAAGGGTATATTTTTTACCTAGTGACCAGGTAATTGAAATGACATATGAAATTCAATCTATGAAAAGCACATGGAAAAAGTTATCTTGCACAGTAGTGGACTCTGAACTAGCTATTAAGACTCAGAAAAAAAGATCCTAGTGTTAGAACAGATAGTCTGTGAAAACAGAACTCAGCTCAGTTCTCAGGAGCAGTCCAGAAAAAAACAACCAAGGAAAATGATAGGGCTTATTTTACTTTAATTCCTTTTTAGAACACAAAACAACAACAAAAAAATCTCATACTAGTGCAAACCGATTATATACCCATGTCTTGAAGTTAACAGTTTCGTCATCAATGACAAAATGAACAAAAAGAAATTAGAAACTGGCAATAAGGATTTTCAAATGTATCCATCTGAGGTATGAGGCAAACAGAAAGAGAGAAGGAAAGACAGAAAGAGACATTTCCTCACTGAATGTGTAATTACTTTGTGGAATTCATTGACACAGGCAGTTTTCAGTGTTAAAAGTTTACATGAGTTCAGAGAAGTTTAGACAAATTTGTAAGACAAAGGGCATGTAAACACAAATATTTAAATACAAAAGCATTGCCTCTGACTCAGGAAATCCCTGAGTTGCAAGGAGTTGGAGGATGAAAGAATTGTGCTGGGGAAATACCACTGTATGCTTGTCCTAGTCCTGTCTTCTGCCCTTCACATCTGGCATTGGCCATTAGACAGGACATTGAGATTGACTGACAGACGCTCTGGTCCAACCTGGTAGCACTATTAGTAGGGAAAACAACTAACAAAAATTATTCATGCTATGTATACATGTCTCTTCATGATTTGGATTGCTCTCAAGTGCCACATGCTCCAGATGACGTCTTTTTTTTTTTTTTTTTTTTTTTTTTTCCTGGCAATGAATTCTGCCACTGAAGCATACAAACCCAATTTCCACGCACAAAGTGTTTCAGCATTTTGAGTCATTGTATCCATGCAGATCTATACTTTTATATTTCTTGTGAATCGATAGGGTTTCAGTCTTGCTGGAGGAAAATGATAGTAAAGAACTACACTAGCTCTTCTTCAGCGTTTATCATCAGCTGTTCTCATAGCAGCAGAACTTCTACTGGGAAAAAATAATTCCCAGTTAAAAAATGGGTTTTACATCTCTCCCGCTCTACAATATACATGCTGCCAACAAGGTTACTGATCTACTGTTTGTTTTGATTGTACTTTTCAAGGTTACAGAACTAGTACTGCCGGTGCCTGACAAAAGACATCACGCTCCTTAATGTTGTACTGTCCTTCAGTATACAGAAGTCTCAGGCAGTGTGCTAAAGTGGACTGCTTTTGTCTCACAATATTCCCCAAGGGATTTCTGGTTTTCAAATACTGTCTGATGAGACAAGCATTTTGAGAATCTCTGGTTCTTTAAAGTCCCACCTATTCTTCTGGAAAGGCGTGCTATCAAAATGCCATGTCCTTTACTGGCATTTACCCTGAAGGCTAGGAAAGCATTTCTGTGGAAGGTGGAGTTCTAAGGGTACAGAATTACAGCGGATGTGTTGCAAAGCCCTACTTTAGGCTCGTTGGTATTTTTGTACCCTATCAGAGCTGATTGGATTTTCCCATCTCTGTGAAATTAGCATGTTTTCTTTTTTTTTTTTTTAATTCCCAGTGTTGTACACCAGTATAAGCATACCACAAGTTTGGCCACAAGTTTGTGTCTCTGACAGAAATGTCTCTTTGGTGCCTTGTCTCGGTTTTTGCTGCATTTAAAATGGCATGATTATTATTTGGCCGCTACTTTTCTTTTCAAACTTCATTAAGAATATAGGATTCTCTTAATTTAATCTTCTGCTTCACTTTATCAGCAAGTTACTCGGTTCCAGGAAATTGGAAAGCAGGAAATCGATGTTATCATTGGGCCCTTGGGAGCAGGAAGACTACACATAATGTGACAAGATGACATAAGTCTATTAAAAATAGAAGGAAATAACACAGGCAGAAGAAGAAAATAGTTATCTCGGCAATGATAATATATGAAAAAAATATGGGTTTCTGATCTTTTCCTGTTTTTTCCCATCTAGATGGCTATCAAAGGGATTCAGGAAATTTTATGTGTAAATTGTAGGCTCGAAAAACTACAGAGGTGAATATGAGCAAAAAACTCTAATAGTATGTTTTATCCATGAGTGAATGTGACAGACCAGGACAGGATAGTCCAAAGTCTTCAGATTTTTGTATCATATGTCATTGCTGACACTATAAAATATATAAAGCTATAAAATTATAGTTTGATCAGCATTCCCTAACAAATAAATTGATCCTCCTCATACAGTTTATAGAGCGTGAGAAAAACACCACTATATTTGCCAGTAATCATCATTGTTTGACTATTTAGCTGGCAAAGAAAATACAGAAGGCTCAGGGATATGAAGACCTGTACCACAAGAGGCCTCAGGTGCCGTAGTTCAGAGAAAATGGAAAGTGGTGTGTAATTCTACTGATTGCTTTTAAAAGAAAAAAGTTCATCTGCCTTTTAAGGATAGACAGCCAACGAGATTTGCGTCAGACCAGACAGTTTCTGATCCTGCTTCCCAGCTACATAACCAAGGGCTAAATGCTAGCAAAGCAGTTTGATCTCCGACTGCCGTTGCCCTCCCTCCCCTGCACACCCCCGCACCCCCCTTTGCTGCTCCTCGCACCCCTCAGCGCACTTGCTTGTACCCAGGCACTCCGCTGTGCTTCCCAGCCTTCCTCCTTCACCCATCCCAGCTGCATCTCTTCACATAGAAACGCAGCGGTGCTTGTGCCGCACTGGGTGAGGGATTTGGCACCTCTCGGGAGGCAAGACAAGGCAAGGCTTTCCTCGGGAGCAGTAGGAGATGCCTCTTTGTAAAAGCAGGAGCAGCTGTTCAAAATCCAGAGTTGTCTCTGACAGTAATCACTAAACAGTACAATCATCTGTGGCATAGCCTTCATCAGAAAAGTCCAGCTCTCTTCAATGAAACAGGAGATACTGGTTGATCAAGGACTTCAGGCTACAGTTTCTAAAAATGTGAGGGTAATTAGGAAAACTTCGTTTCCTCATGAAGCTGAATATGGCTTGTGAAGGGAAGATAGGAGGCTATGTACATAAAAGAAGAATCGATGACTGACAGATCAAATTTTGGAGGAAATCAACTGCATGGAGAGCATAGTTCGTGCAAATCGTCAGGGACATGGGACTGGGAACTGTTCATAATATGTTAACCCCATCCTGCCATTCTCAGTGCTTTGGACCACTATCTAATTCTGTCTTAGGAAAAGAGAAGCAGAAATGTTAGCCATTTATGATTTGATTAGCTGAGTATTCCCATATATTTCCGACTGACCTAAAAGAGATTAATTTCCTACTAAACTGTATATATCTACTTTCTGGTAGCATGAAAAATAAATGTTATACCTCATAAGTCAGTAGCAAAATACATTAACTTTAATATGATTACAGTTATGAATTTTATACAGAAAAGCAGAACACCAGCCAATTTCCTTCTCTTTTTTTCAGCTATGTGAAGGAAAACCTAAACAAAAAAATGAAGTTCAAATAAACCCTAAGATCAAAAATAAATATCTTTTGATTATTTTTCCTTTACTATCAGATCTCTTCTGCTGATTTGAATAGGTTACCTAGGAGAAACAATGTATAAAAGTCTGTCTTCAGATGTCTGATAGGAAATCCCCACTGCAGCAATAAATATTATATCTGTGGCAGGCAATTGGCAAGCTACCTTGATCATGATAGTCCCTGGCTGACAATCACACAAAAGTGAGACCAGAAAGTATATCTTAAATGTTTCAGCACTTGGATTTTCCTAACTGCTCCTTTCAAGTTCTCTATGAACAACTTGTATATAGATCAAAACATGCTAATTTCATCATTGCTGGCCAGCATCATAAAAGAATCGTATGAAAATATATGGGCACACTCACCAACTTTTTAAGCAACCAAATCTTTCATAGAACTATTGAAGTTTCTCCATGAGATAAAAGAGTTTTGCTGTTTTGAAACAATAGCACCTCTTTTTTCAATATAAAAACATATGAGAGTGCTATGTGTCATTCATCATCTGTCACCTTTTCATTTAAAAGACTGTCAAGGGACTGCCTAAATATGTAAAGGTAGCAAGAGCTAGTACACTTCACAGCCAAGGTAGGTTTGGGTTTTGACCCTGAAGGCACTGCCTAATTTCCCAAAGCAACAAGAATGAAGTATCAAAAAAACATACACAAGATGTGGTTATGAGATGTACCTTATTTTTGCTCTCTTGCAACAGTCTTTGAAGAAGCATTGATGAGCTGCAAGTGATCTGTTCTCAGACATGCTCAGGGATAGGAAATGCATCCTAAAGAGTGACCTACAGAAGGTGAGAGGAGGTAAGAGCATGAAGAAAATACAGATTCACCATATGAAAAATTGTCAACAGAGCAGATAGAATGGCTTAAGGCAAACTGCTAATAACCTAGAATTAGATGGATTGAGCTTTTCAAGGTCTATATGCCACGAAGAAAACCTACAGAAATGTCTACATATTCCTTAGCGCAGTTGTTTGCCTAGCACCATCATCAGAACAGACAACACTTTACATAGTTAAGTTTACCATACACATTCCTAGATAAAAGAATTTACCTCCTCATTACAGTAAACTTGAGGAGTTGACTGAGGTTATAAGCCACAAAACCACAACCACTACACAAATCTGGGTATCTTGGACCCAATTTTTAGTAATAGATCAAACGCAATGTGGTGCTTGCAATGGTACTTGAATACAGCCATGAGACATTTCTAGTCCCATGACACCATTTCATGCTGCACCTTACAGTGTCCAGCAATCACAAAGCACAAAACTCACCTCAGGAGACTTTATGATTTTGGAATAGATACCCATGGCACCATGACCTAAAACAGAACGAGTGAGTGACTAGGTACTATGCCACACAGGGTTTAGGGTTTAGCGTTCAGCAGTTTCTAGTTTATAGATAAAGATAATAGCATAGAATTAAGAGCATTTGCTGGCCATTTGGTGACTGTTAAGTACTGGATTCTAGCTCACTAGGGAAAGTTTGGACAAAGCAATCTTCTCACAGCAAAAATACTGTGTCTGTTTATTCAAAGAGGAATAAGACTGTAGCAAAAGTAGGAGTTTTTTTGGATTAGCTGGGAAAGTTCAGTAAGAAAAAAACAGGTATCCAGATCCCTACACCAAATCATAGAGGGTAGCTGAAGTGTTTTTCATACCAAAAACCCCAAACAAAACCAAACAAAACCAAAACAAAACAAAAAAAAACAACCAACCAACAAGGAGTTTCCTGAACAGGAAAAGCTACCATCTGACATTTTAAAAATCAAAACATGCTCTAAATCACATCTGCAATACATTAGGCTACAAGCATGCATCTTTGTGTTAAAAACAACCAAAGGTATAGGCCATTTTAACAGGTCCATTCCGCAGCAGGTTAAATTTCTTGACAAATTTACACAGTTACATGTGTTATAAGACTTTTCTGCATTTGTTTAGCTTAATGATTAATTAGATATATTGTCCCCTTATAGGTGGTGAAATTGAGATATAAAGACTTCAATAGGTAGTCCCAAGGTTGAATAGCTAGAGGGAAAGGTACAACAAAAAGCAGAATGCAGTTCTGACTTTTCGTGCTGTCATTGGATTACACTAGTTTTCAGAAAGAGTACATGGTCAAAGCGGTGCTAAATCTAAGAGAGGAAGACACAGTCTTTGTCCAGCTGAAAAGAAAAAGAGCTTCCGGTTGGAGTTCAAAACCTGATAACCCACCTGATCAGTAAGCTCTCTAGTAAGGAAGACTTACTAATTGTGAAACTTACCTCGGAGTTTGCAAAAAGTCCTGACAATATTCCCCTTCCTATCATTTCAGTTCCACCATGTTCATGCCAAGCTCCAGCCAACTGGCTTCCATCCATACCTCTACTAGAAAAGGAAATTACATTTCTGGCTCCAGCAAAACAGAAGACATAGAATTAGCATTATCAGGGTATTGATGACTTGGTAGCTAATATTACTTCATGCTCCTACCCAGAAGCTTCAGCACAATAGGGGTCAGCTGCTAAGAACTCTCAGGTATAAGCATAGCTGCCTATCACCACCTTCTGATATCTCAGCCACATACAGATGAAACCACCCTAAGGTAAATCTACCCACCTTGAGACCCATCTTCATGTCTATGGCACCTTACAGGCACTGGAATTAGAGATGGATGGAAGATCTTGCACTAATAATAAAGAGACAAACATCTTCCCTGAAACAGTCAACCACTGAGACTGATATTGCCAGGAACAAAGGAAACGTGTAATTAATTTGAAAAGCATCTTTCATAAATATATGCTAGCATAGATATGCATACATAAAAGATTACATTTGGGAGACAAATGTGACTTAACCTGGGCTCTATTCATAAATCAAGTAATACTCATGACTTGAAGATATCCATGAAAGTAATATTGTGTGGCTGGTGATATTTTAAGTGTGAATAAAGCATGATTTGTCTATAATTAGGCAAAGTATATAAACCACAACTTTACCACAGAAAGATTTTTAAGCTCACTTTCGAAAGACGGCCTTTCTAACACTCTTGCTCCTTTCTCTGTGAATTGCATTTGCTAGAGATTTGCTATAACAAGAGAATAATACCAGCAGCATTTTGGATACATTCAAAATACAGAGAGCTACTGTCACCACTGCTTTATTTCAGTATTTTCTCTTTTTCCTGAACTTCCAGAATGATTCTAGTGTCTGATCATGTTGCAGATGAAATAGTTATTTTGGCAAGCTGCCAACCAATTTCTGTTTGAAACTTAGTATCTCTCCAACTGGCAACAGAAGTAACTGTTTGACTTCTTCCCTGCTTGGTTTTTTTTTCTTCCCATTTGTGTACAACTTATTCATAAAGATGTCGTGGTTAAGTATGTTCTACCTGAGAAGCTTTCACACCTCTCTGGTTTTCTGCCCATGAATCTCTGACTGTTAAGAACCCACACAGCGTTGTCAAAAGTGCTGCAAAACTTTGCATTAAAAACGTAGTTAAAACTAATGCCATAAACCAAACTTTCCCGATTAACGTTTTGATGATATATAACAACTTCAGAATGTTCTCTTTCTCTCTCTAGCAAAATATTTATTGCCTTGTACTGAGATGAGCACATGTACATCCAGATGTACACTGACCATACGCTAACAGCAATGATTTCACCACAACAGCCGAATATACTACTGCAAAGGAAATTGTTTTAAGGGAGATGTCTGATAAAGTGGAGGTTGAGGCAGACATCCAGAAGTGTAGAATTCCACCATCACGTTCTTCCAGCATTGTGAAATGTTTACACCTCTTTTCTGCCTCATAAAAGGAAATGACCCAGAGGAGAATTGACTTCAGGTCTTAATCCTAGTCGAGGTTCTACAATGAATGCACAGAATATACAACTGTCTTACTCTTACTCTCCTCCCCATGCAATGGAGATGCAGCACTGTCTGATCTCACGCAGCTGTTGCTATGTTCATGTAACTTCATTCTTCAAATGGTTGCACTAATAGAAAACAGCTCAAATAATTGCAGAGAATTCAACCACAGTGAAATCAATAGTTTTTCTCACATGAAAAGCAAAAAGAGCAAATGCAGAGATTTCCGAAAGGCCTCCTTACTGATAGCATCCCCATGCAGTATGGAGCAAGATGAGCAAAACTTGAGCACCTTACCGCAGTGTTATCAGTATTTATGACACAGGCTTGATCCAATGCATTAAGGCAATAGTGAAGATGCATTTATGGTGTATAAAACTGCCTTACTCCTGTTTAGTTCTTTGGTGTATAGGAGTAATGCAAACCTAACGGTTTGCAGTGGTCTAACTAGAGCCATGGTACGGTGGCACTAGTACGACTACATAAACTGGAAAAAAAAATAATAATCACACCTGTAGCTCATATAGCTGCTGGCAAAGACCTATGTTTAAGTAAAACTTCACAAAGTTACTGAAGCAAGATTGGATGGCTATGAAAAAAAGGAGTTAACAAAGCACATCAAGAAACTAAATAGCTGGAAGTGAAAGCTGTTGTGAAAATGTACCTGTTAAACGACTCTCACATGACAGAAAGTAAATTCTGCACAACCCTGGAGTACTACCAGAGTGCATGGCCATACCACTGACTTGAACCTTCTGATAGAATCAGTGAAGGTGGCTGTCACACCTAAGCATGAAATATAACATTGACAAGCTCATCCCAGAACACAGGCAGATAAGGACAGGACCAAACTGCTCCATGCAAACACAAACGGTTCAGACCAATGAAAGGACTGTGTGCCTTTTGCCTTTTAGACTAGCTGTCCACGTTCTCTGATTATATCAGTTCGTCTAATTAAAAAAAAAAAAAAAAAAAAAAAAAAAAAAAAAAAAAAAAACACCAAACCAAACCAAAAAAACCCCCACAACATTTCCAGAGGCACTTTGGTTCTCCTATATCCTGTAACTATTACAGCTGGAAGACTTCCACAGAAGACTCTTAAAAATTCTACCTTCTACATTCTGACCAAGAGCACAAACATCCTTAAAAGTAACAATTTCACTCCAAATATGCTCAGAAGTCAAGGTTACTCCTGGATTTCAGAAAATCTCCTGTATTGCTAGTATATTATTTCTGACACAACTTGGAAAAGAGAGCAGCAGAAAACAAAGAAGTGAAGAAACACAGAACTGGCACGGAGCACTGAGTTTCCAGCCAGCTCTGAGATCAAAGGGCCAGGTTTTACAGCTACTAGGAGAATCAGTGGGAAGCAGCAAGGGGAGCTGCACCTGCTATACAAACTGCGTAACTACCTTGAATGGTCCTCCTGCCCTGGAAAAAAGGAAAGGCAGAAATAGGGCAGCCAATGATGCAGGGATTTATTTCAAGGTGTGACATTTTCTCTGCCTTCAGAGATTTCCTCTGAACCTTGAACAATGTCACCTCCTTCAGATTACCCTCTTCATGGAATTACAGCAACCCACAGCTTTCAGATTCATAGGGTTATGCAAAATGTAACGAGTGGTAAACTACATCATTAATTCTACCGGCTAAACAGAACCAACCTCTCCCTGTCTATCCAGTTGGGCTTTCTGAAGTGGGAACGAAAACCAGAGGAAAAAAACAACCACTGCCAACTAAACCTATTATTCTAATGACATATGAAAATAGCTATTTTGAGGTGTTACTTTTGCATCAGTCATTTTCAAAGTAGAAAAACATCAACTGCATCTGAAGATCATGATGGACAGATTGTAACAGAGAGCTAATAAGTGCTGCAAGCAAAATGAAATAGGAAAGCACAGTATCTTTCTTCAATGGCAATACACCAGAACTAAAGAAGGAGGCTGTGACAGCTTTTCAATGCTCTGGAGATTTTGTACAGTCATTCATCACCACCATACCTGCCCCAATACATTTTGTTCAGGGATTATTGGCATATATCTAAAATGGGAATGGGGCAAGAAAATGACAAGCATATATCTCTCTTCTTCTTCATCTGTATCATGTTGGCTAGGTGTTTGGACCCAGAAGTTTCAGCTGATTATTCACCACTTAAAGCTATCCTCAGTTACTGCTCTGGACTGTATTGTATCTGTGAAAAAAGATGCACAATAATAATAAGAAGAGTGATTACAGCCCTCGCCATCTTCAAAGTACTTTTGAGGTAGTTGGATTAACAGTAAACTGCTAATCCAAAGAGAGAAAACTCATCTATTGGTGTGATTGAAATACTGAGCGTATTTGCCAGAAATGCATGGGAACTATGTCCTGAGCAGTAGCCACTGTTTTTTTACAAAACTTGTATGAAATAAATTACTTTTTAACTTGCAGAAAAAAAAACGCTTTTCTATTTAAAGCATACAATTTTGTTTTCAGTTACTGATCTATTACTAATGGGACTTCGTGTCACCCATAAAATCATTATTGTATGGTAAGTTGAAGTGCATTACAACATATTTTCCTAAACTGTATTCAGTGCACTGGGTATCATCAACTGCTTTTCAGAAAACTTTAATGAAGACTTAAACCTTAGTAAGTTACATATTGTTAGCCAAAAAGCGCTGAAACACCTTTTCGCGTACCTGCATTCATTTTCTATTTGCCAGAAAGTAAAATGATTTTGTCCATAGTTTGTCAGTAGTCTACGCTCATCCGCTTCTCACGATAGATTGGAAAAAGTTCTGGCATAGTGATGTCCCTAACAAGTATGTTACATACTGGAAAATGCTTTTCATTAATACTTTGATTTGATATAAATGATGCACGTGCAGTACTTGAACGGTGTATGCTTTCACAAAACTGAACTCAAATGTGTTACCTTGAGCTGGAGCCCACTCGGAGCGTTGGTACCCGGAACAAACAGGAGACCATCTCTGGTACAATACAAATATTGTTGCCCTCTCCTGCACTGCCTTTCCTACAGTCCTTTTCCTGGACTGACCTTTCCCATGCAGGTGGCAATCAGTCACCTGACAGCAAGCTTCAGCAGGTGTAGGTCTAAATCATATAGGGTCTGTCATTAACCTTTAGTATTCTTACAGAGAAGAGAGACTTCCCTGTTAGTCAATACGCAGATGAGTTTGTGCTTCATAACTGACAGCCCTGAATTAAATTAGTGGAAAGTACGTTAGTGCGATCTACCTGTTGTATAGCTGCAACTAGCATAGAAACATACGTCATCTTTGCCCTGACAGTCTTCACGCAAAAACTCACTTATTCCCTGAAGGAGGAATAAAGGTGAGAAAGTAGTCTCCTTAGGCTCCTCTGCACTCGGTGGAGAAACAACCTTCACTCACAGAAGCTTTTTCAGTCAGCGGTATCAGAAACTCCTTACACTGATACTGTTTCCCCTTAAACATATTGATAGGGAATATAATTAAAATATCTTATATAGTGATGAGAATCCTACATGAAAACTTTAAGTAATACAGAGAATAGTTATTTGTGTGTTAATAAAGATAGTAGGAACCAGTTGGCAACAAAATGTCAAGCACGTTGTGATTTGAATCAAGATTTCAAGAGCTAATACTACTTTTTCTTTCAAGGTAACTGCAATACACTCTTCACAATTGCTGTGGGTTTGAAACATTACACATAGTGTGCTAAGACAGTCTCAATTTAAAAATGACAGTAAACCCAATAAAGTGAAATAATTTTTAATTCCCTTTTTAAATGTGCATTTGAACTCAATACAGACCTGTAAGGCACTCTCATAGGTAAAAAAAATAAAAAATAAAAAACTAAACATTCTTTCCAAAATAAGGATAGTCACAAGGAAATGGTATGTGCATAAAATATAACCTTATCTGTAACTGATAAACAATGAAATATGAATGTTCAGGTTTTGGATGCATTGCAACGTAATGTCATTTCTGTATCATGACACAGAGTAAATATTGGCACTGTAAATGATTTCTCAATGGGGTTAGGGGCTTGTATTCTCTTCATATCCCAGTAAAAAATAAACTCTTTAATAAATAAATATATAAAATAAATATATGCTATCGGGAGATGTATAAATAGGTCCATCCTGAAGAAAAGTTCCAGCTCTGACTATGATGCATCAACATCTAAGGTCCATCACTAAAGTGGACCCACTAAAACTTCATATACAGTTCTCAAGATGTATTACTATTTTGCAGTCCATTTCTTTCTATTTCTTCCAGCTGTTGGCTCATCCACATGATGTAGGTAGTTCTTTGCTAATATATGGACCATAGGTAATCCAGGCAAAATTGCCAAGAGTTCGTTATTTTTTAAAAAGTCACACTCCAACTTCCCTCTGGTTCCTGGCTACCAAACAGTTCAGCAAGTTTGAAGGAGGCTGGTCCACTCTCAGCTTCAAGGCTTTGTCTCCTAAATCCAAAGGTTAGAAAACAGAGGCTGGCCTATCACAAAGTAGCTTCTTCCAATCCAGCATCCTAGACCTCTGCAGGTTCCTCATGCTGGTATTGCCACGAAATCAGGGGCAACAGCTCCAGTACGGGTTTTCTCCAAAGTTGCCTCCTTCCTCAGCTGTAGCCTAATACATCTTTGTACAGTTCTGGAACTCTTTCAGGATCCACGGGCCGGGGCAAGAAATGGGTGAATTTCTGGTGTCTTTTGGACCTTGCCCCATCCCTGGGAGTACCGTCTTTGTTAAGTGCTACGAAGTATCGCCGCCCCGAATCTCCATGTTTGTACACGTTGGATGAGTAAGTGTTGTACCAGTTTTCCTCAAATTGTTCCCTGAAGATGCATTCAGAAGTTAGTTTCTCCTACAGAAAGAAACGGTGAAGAAATATAAGTCAAGCTGTCGCTAGATATCTGAACATACATGAAAAAAATATGCTAAACAAAATGTTTTAGGCTTTGCATGGCTTTACTGTTTATTTAACTGTCAACAAATCAAACCCAAGAAGAGTATGTAGACCTGACGCTGAGTTTGGAAGCCTACTTTAACCTTTATTCTTTTGAAAACTGGAGCTGTACATACACAATTTTGGATTTAAACATGAATTAGATAACTCTCTCTCTAGGAAGGTATTACTTATTTATGATTTAATTAAAATTCACCTGACCTACAGGAATTATATTATGTAGAGTTCTGTCTTGGGGGATCTACCATTCTAGAAATGAGATTTGGTGGTAGGACTCAGGTGCAATGTAACAGATCAGGAAGGTATTTCTATATGTTCTTTGTGGTGTGCATCACTTCTCACATTTTAAATAGGACTAACCACAACCAAAGGAACTGGAGAGACAGAGTATTTTATCTCAAGATATTTTAAGACTTGACAGGAGAAGAATCTAAGACTGTTATTACCCTGATAGTATTGGAAAAAACCAAGGATTATATTTTAACTGTCATATGCTGAAGTTATTCAACAGATACAAACCAAATGTAATGAGTACAAGCTTATTTTCATTCTTAAATGCAAATATTCCAGTCAGGATCTACAGATACTGCCAGTACTCTTGCACCATTCAGATTTTTCAAACAACAGCAGTACCTAACTGTGACATTCGGTATTATCCTTTTTCCCAGCATTTGAAAGAATGCTTTTATGTTAAAAAGCTGGTACCTGGAAGTACCACCTGCTGATTTCTAAAGGAGCATTAGGCTACACATAAAGTAAGTCAGGGTACCACATTAATTGTTGTTTATTTGTTCCATAACTATCCTTTCAACTTTCTTCCAGTTGCATTCAATGTTTTTGATGGCAGAGTATGCACTATCACACATTTGCAGTATCGATAAAAAGAAAATTAGATAGCAGGAAACTTAAACACTGTTTGAATAGCTGGTTTTATTTAGCTATTTTTGTCATCATTTAAGAGGAATATTTCTTTTCAGTTCTCTTCATCTAAGACAGAGAAACTTTTCCCATTGAATCTTTAGCGTCCAAGGCTATACTGTACACTTTAAAAATACATTATACATTTCAACAGAAAAAAGATGTTAGTGTTTTGAAAGCTAAGATGACCTCAGCTAGCTACTTGAGGGGTTTGCATAGCGCTAAGAAGTGAATCAAAACCTCAGTGTGTACGAGCTGACATGAAAGCGGTACTTACAGAGCCATAGAGTTCTCCCTTCTCATTCATTCCAAGGTAAAGGCCACTGTCCACGCCTCTAATACTGACCAGTCCCACAGCCACACTGATGAATTCAAGGATACCTGAAAAAAAAAGAGATTGCTTTGATTCAGCTCATAAGCGTACAACACGTAGCATCCAAAACACAGTTGAAAACAAGCAGAGAATGTACACGTTATAATAAATGTGGCCTAGTTTCTCTGAAACTTCAAATACTGTATGGAAACATATACAACATTCACAGGAAAGCAGCTCAAGAAGCCTCATCTAGGAAAAAGAATCCTACGCCATTTAAGAATTATTTTTTTCTAACGTTGAATATGAGAGGATTTTATTCAGCACTGATGCTAAAGCCTTCAGTACTACGCAGGTGGAATCTATAATGATTATACACTATTTGCTAAACTGCCTACTCAAACATTGGAAGATCGGTATGAATTACCTGAAAAAACACTTTACTTTCTCTACAGCATTATCTTAAAAAAACACATCCATTATTAGATCATTTGAATGGAAATCAAAGTACAGATGGGAATTTTATATAACAGAATCTACCCACAGGAAAAATGAAAAAGTATTTGCCAGACATCTTATCTAGCATATGGGCCCACACCTCTTGACACAACTTGCTGTCTTCGGTGCAGGCTTTTTATGTGCATGAAATATGCTGCTTATTTGCTAGTGTTTGGATTATAGCATTATTTATATTACATTTGCCCCAAAATGTAATATATATTAATAATATATTCGGGAGATGAGGCACTATTTGAAGCCTGGCATTTGAATTTGGCAAGGGTACGCCAACATATTTAACCAATGATATGCACAGATTACAGTATGTATAAAACATGAAAGAAAGGGAACGTGTGAACTGGCTTTTTGGAAGTTGTTAACAATGTAAACAAAACCTCTAAAAGAAGTTGTTCTAGAATCATACCTAAGATTTTGCTGTGTGCCAGCAAAACCACAAAACATTAAAAAAATAGTAAGTCTGAATCTAAGGTAAGTGGTTTTAAATAGTGCATTTGATTTTGATTCTGACTTGTTGTCTATTTGCTGTATTTATGATTACTCTTTTTCATTCAGGATCATTTTTCACTCTCAGACAGATGGACTGTCTGGACTATACAATAATTTAAAATGTTTTGAATTTTAATTGAACTTTGGTAGGTTTCTTATTTATATTACCAAGCAGCAAAGAAAATCAATCCTTTACAAAGAGTAGTGATTGAAAACTCTATTGCATGTAAATCATCCTAGTTTTGCAGTTCCTAAAGCACAAAGTCCCACAAAAAGAAGTGGAGGTATTTTGTCTTTCTGGTATCATTTTCAAAGCCGCCCTTTTTCAAAACTATAATAAGCAGGTGATTCAACCCACAAAGCAACCACATCAGACAAACCTGCCGAGAATAGTGGTAGAAAAAAGGAAGAACATTTCTAAAAAGCCCAGTAAATGTTTGATCTGGGGCTAACTTTTTTTTCTTTTAAAGCAAAGATTTATTTCATGTTTACACGCTGTAGGAAATCTTTCTTCTGAGAAGAACTGTCTGTTTGACTACTGCTCTTTTACTTCTGAAAACATCCATGCGTTAAAAAAGCAATTAAGAGCCATTCCAGCAGATTGTTTTGACTATGGGGAGGATGATAGGAAACGCTTTAATCACCTTTTTTACGACTGCTAAATCAATACGTACAAAAATTCACATGTAGCCGACATCGTCAGGTTGGTTCAGATGTCCAGTTCCTACAACTACTATTTAGGATTTACTCTTATATCACAGGAAACCTTTACATTTGGGGGTTGTCTTCACCTCCTTTTGGTTTATCGACAGAGAAAGTTGACTGGGAAGCATTTTAAGTATTTGAGCAAAGAGGTATTTTAGGTCCCTCTGCTTCAACTTTCTGTCCTGCGAAACCGTGCGGTCTAACGCAGCCTACGGGTCAGCACGCCCGAGTCCACGATCTGTGTTATTCTACAAAGACTCAAGAAGCTCCGATACAGACAGCGAATGCAAAAAGAATCAGTCTTGACTTTCAACCTCTCCCACTAAACCCGCGGGCGTACACATGTGCTTGTGGACATCCAGCACAGGCTGAGCAAGGCGTCCATGCCCACCTCCTGCCTTGCGTGGGATACCCGACCCTCCCTCGCCACCTTGCAGCCCCCATGGTTTAATGCCGAAGGGTGAGGCCGGTCCTAAGAGCTCACCCACCCGCCCCGGCATCGCTGGCATCACGCCTCCCTCCCAAGAGCAGGACTGCTCACGCCCAGGTACACACACACGCACGCACACGTCAGGGCACACCCGCACAGGCAGCACAGGCGCAGGC
>NW_009617050.1:0-2609 GCF_000690535.1 Cariama cristata
CACCGCCCAGGGCCCAGCGCGGCCAGCCGCCCAAGCCTGAGGACGAGGCCCGCGGCCCACCGCGTCACCGGAGTCATTTTCATGTCGTCCTCCACGACAGCAACAAACAGGACAGGGCTCCCGAGCTCTTTGGAAACAGCAGCTGAAAGAGCTGCTTCAGAGACCCGCAGTAATTAATTTCCCTGAGTTTTCAACGAGCTTTCCATAAGTTCCCTCAATTACAGACTATTAAGGAAAATAAATAACTGTGGGGCAAGGGACAGAGTCCTGGAATTGATTCAAAAATTGTTAAGTGATAGGAAACAATGAGTAATGGCAAATGGCAGCCCCTCAAAATGAAGAAAATGTAAGAGAATGCTCCGGGGGCTGCTACTAAGACCAGCGCTATTTATTAATGACTTGGAAATGGATCTGCACAGCAATGGCAGCAACTGGGGCGGTAGTGAATAAATACTGGAAAGTTTTACAATGACTGTCTTCAAACAGCTGAAGAACTACAATGATACCACAAGTAGCAAAATGAAAAGTTCATTAGGAAAAATGAGATCAAATATGAGAAAACAGATCTCAATGTACACTACGGGACCATGAAGTACTTTTTTCAAAGGGAAAAATGAAAAGTGGGCAAGTTTTTTTGCAGATATACTATTATCACAAGCAGTCATTTGCCTCTGGATATACCAAGCATAGCAACTAGCCTTTTTTGTTTTCTAGTAAATATGTAAGAGAAAGCATCTGTCACAATGACTGACCAAATTTAGCTTACACAGACACAAGGTGATGCAAATTAGAGAAAAAAAAAAAAGACCAGAAACAGTCTACATAATTCCCACAGTGTATCACATACTGATTACCAGACACAAAAGGTCTGTTGAAAAGACTGAAAAAAACCATCAATTTCAGTTGTTTTAATTTTATAATTATTCTACAGTCATCATCTTAGAAATAAAATTCGTATTCTTCTTCTTTTACTAAAATTTTCTGCACTGTGAGGGAAAACGACGAAAGAATTTTGGCTATGAAAACCAGTAGAGGGATGTAAAATTCAAAAAACATAGGCCTCAGATCATACAACAGCTAAATTTTAATGTCCATTGCTGTGTCCGGTTAAAAAAAATATAACAGGGGAAAAAAAAAAAACACAGAAAAATAATTGGTTCTAAGGCTGAACCAATAAATACAAGGGAATAAAAGAAATAACAAAGGTCAGAACTTTATAGCACCCAAAATGATATGCAACTTAAAGGGCATTTCATACAGGTATTCATAATTAGGTAAGACGTATTAAAATCTGATCAGGTCCTCTCATTTCCCTATCACATAAAATAAAAGGAGTTTTAAATGAAAGAATGGTAAATGCAGAAACAATATAAAGAAACACTTCTTTTACACAGGCAATGGAACTAGCTGCCAGATCAGGTCACTGAGATAAAAACCATAGCTACATTTTTAAAAAGAACTGAATAATTTTATGACTGCTAATACCATTTGTAGCTATGCAAGCTAAGATAATAAGGGTAATCAAATCTCATGCTTCAGGGTGAAAGACAATGAGCTGCAAGGTTTAGAAAGACATGTGCGGTGTCACACAAATGGGTAAGATGCATTAGCAATTTGGGAAGAGATTTACCTTCTTTTAAAATATCAAGAAATAGCCACTGCCAGAGGCATGACACCAGACTACAGAGACCTGATGTCTGATCTGCCGTGACAAATCCTTTGTTATGATGAGTTTGGCTTTGATAGACAATAGACTCTCCTGAGTTTTACGGAGCTGAATTCAAATTAAAAGCACATGCTCTATGAAGGCATAGCTTGGAGGAAGGATCTGAAGGACAGAACTGTTAGCCAGTAATTAAGAGTTCTGTACCGTGCTTTCTGGCAGCAATTATTCTAACATAATTCTTACCAGAGTCTATTAAAGAGGAAATGCCAATTAGCAATAGCTTATTGCACAACAAAACAATGACTACCGATATAATTTACCACCATAAACTACACAGAGAATTGACTGCTCAAAACAAGATTGGATGTTTAATTAAAAATGAGGGAGAGGGAGGAGAACCTACGTGCACTTAACATGCACAAGTCTGATGGAACTTCAGTTCCTACACAGAAAGTTCAATTCAGAATCATGTTAAACTATCCAGGCTATGCGTATTATTTGAAGGCACCTTTCAAATTAGAGTGAAATTATGAGGTTTTTTCAGATTTTCAGATTTTTCAGATTACCTGTTCATACTTGACACCAAGCCAGTTACCCATTTGGAGAGAGAGAAATTTGTGAGCACACTGTTACTCCCACACTTCACATCACCACAACGGAGGCCAAAAGAAGAGGCGGGAATGAGCCCTGATCTCAGTGAAACCAAGCACAGCTAACCTGGGTCCATACATAGAAGAGAATTTGCTGCTCTAGGGTTTTCTAGCAATGCTGCAAATGACTTCCCAGAATTACTGACCTTGCTTTTCCAGTCCAGCCTGAGTCCCGTTTTGTCCCTCATCCAGTTGTTCCATCAAAATGGAATAGGGATAACACAGAAAACATGCAGCCAGTGTTGTGTAAAGAAAGTCTACACTCAGGAAGGCCTTCTTGTGCAAAAAGAGCC
>NW_009617050.1:2640-17270 GCF_000690535.1 Cariama cristata
AGTGTAAGAGTGTGCTTTTTTTAAGCTTCTAAAAGTGAAACAAGAACTGCATGTTTAGCATAGATCTGCTAGTTGTCTCTGCTTCTTAGGTCCGACCAGTGGAAGCAACCTCTGTACATTCTTACCTCACAGAAAAGGATGGCCGCAGGAGGAAGAGAGTTACCTTTAGGCTGGAGATTTAGAGGGCCTGCACTGCAATCTATCCCATTAAGCTGACAAAACACAGCGTCACAGAAACCTGGTATGCAATGGCACTGATGCCCTCAAAACGGTAAGAGAGATGAAGAGAGACATGTGAGGTTCGCAGTCGTGAGAGCTGCAGTGTTCCACAACCAAGATCTTCAGCTATGTGGAAACACAGTTTGGCAGTATTGTCACCTAAAAGGTGGCAGTTCCCCATAAGAAGACTGAAAGAATGGAAGAAAAAGAAAAATTATGTTCCTGCTTTTCCCCTGCTAGTAAGTGGAACAAAACTGGAATGAGATTTTTTTTTTTTTTTTAATTTTTTTAGTAACTTGAGAGTTAGACACCATCTGCAGACAGATTTCTCCATGAACCTTTGTGTGTGTGATGATCCCCAGAATCCAGTTTCACTTTGTTATACACCCTCTTGCTTTCTCAGCTTCTAGTCCTAAGCCTTATTTTGGGATAGAAACAGGGAATCGAATTCTTTGGCTCCCTGTATTGAATCTGAGAATTAATTATCTCTTGCCTCAATAAATTAGAAAACAATCTTTGCTTTTAAAAAGAGAATATAACTCAACTGTGCTTTGTCTGTCTACCTCAGAGTGAGCTCATGCTTCTCAAAGCCTCAGGTCACATGTAGCGCTGCAGAAGATGGTATATATTTATTGATGAACCACCTGATTGATCTGTTTTCAATTTCAGATGGGGTTTAGCCTTCCTCTGGAGAAAAGCTGCTTTTTATTTTTTTTCCTTTAGACACATTGGCAGTGGATCTTTAACATATTTAACTGCCATAAATAGAAGTGAAAAATCATCAAACGTGAACTGGGAACTAAATAATGGTTGTAAAGTATCTTATGTACCCGATTTGATTGCTACAGAAATCAAAGTAGTACATACTTGATCTCAGCTTCTCAGATGACGTTATTAATCCCTTTCTCGTAAATTTTTATTGTACCTAGTAGGTTAACATATTACCAAAAAAAGCACAGCTGGAAGATTCTTTAGATTTTTCACTTTGAAATAAAAGAAAGATTTTTTTAAGTGCTATTTTAAAACTAATTATTGGGGTTAAGCTCTGGTAAAGAAAGTGCCCCTCCCCATGGCAGCGGGGTTGGAACTAGGTGATCTTCAAGGTCCCTTCCAACCAAACTATTCTATGATTCTGTGGATATGTATAAGTAAGTGAAAGGCCCTGGAGTTTCTTCTAAATCTAAGGTTTTCTGACTTTTTTTTCTTATTAGACTGTCTCCAGATACTTCGAATTTTTTGAAACTGTTCTTCTCATCGAAACTTTCCACAAGGGTTGCCTGACTCATTTTATGGTTCAAAATCTACTATTTTTACTGAGAAGATGAATTTCTGGAACGTAACGTAGTCAACCTAAGCAGTGTTCAGGAGATTCAGCTATTAAACTTACTCCACAACTCTCTGTTAAGCATATACATAAAGCTTAAAATACTTTTGCTACTATTCAGTAGCGAGCACGAAGGTCTTATAAAAATAGATATTGGACAACTATAGGCTTACAACAAACATTAAGATGCTACCACTATATGCGTAGTGACCTAGATATATTATCTGTGTAACAACACACAGCACAGACACCCTGTACACTGGTGTGAACATTGTAGATTGTTAAGAACACAGGTACAAACCTTCTCTCTCTGTTTTAAATTGAACAGTTTCTCCTAGTGAGCTCTAAATTTTACTGAAATACAGATGACCACATAAACAACTAAACAGAGCGGCAAGCTTTCTCCTAAAAAAAGATGTAGCTCTAAGCTAGGATTATTAAAATTATTTTATTTATGACAGTTCTTATGTACATTTTCTTGTATGACTGCCTAGAAAAATGTTTTAAAATTTGAGTCAGCAGACCCTAACCCAGGAAATCCAGTTCTCCACAAGACAAAGACTAATGGAAATCAGGCAGCTTTTTTTTCTGGCAGCTTAGTCTGAGTGCTGAAAGGATGCATCTGAGTAAGCAATTAAAATAGCACTGGGCTACTCAGAAAAAAGGCATTCTGACCAGAGATATTACAACTCAAAAATAAGCTTCTCAAAAGCATTCATAGAGATTTATATGCTCTATTTAAGGAAATGCTTCTTTAGAGATTTGGCTAACATAAATAAATTACTCTTAGGCACCAAACCTTCCACTCCTCCTGCATGAGCCCATCCCACTTGGACTGTAGAAAGCATGAGAAGACATGGTGTTTTCAAAAACCAGTTTTTATCTCTAAAAACCCATTGTATGCTTCCTTTTAAAAACAAGTTACTCCTACTTCAGTGCTTTGCTTTTAAATACGTAGCTATGTCCGTTATGTTCACAAGACAATATCTGAACTATTTTAGCCATAGATACAGGCTGACAAAGCTCTTTATTTTCTCAAGTGTCCACTTCCATCTTCTAATTACAGATAATAGTATTTGCTTGATAGTGGCACAGGTGACAAAAGCATAGAGGTGAACGATTGAACATTTTCCATTTCATTAAACTTGACCAACAAGTGGCTTTTTGTCTACAGCAAATGAGTTTCCACTCCTACCACAGTGCAGAGGAACTTGCCCATCCCCTTCCTGCACTCAGACACCAGACATTCCAAGACATGAAGACCCCAAGAACTGGGAATCTCTCAGGGGCGGGGAGCCTTCAGTAGGCATTGTGTACCGACCGGCTCGCTCACTCTGCCCACTCCTGGCAGAGCAGCCAGCTTGGAAGCAGGTATAGAAATCAGATATTTTGTGATATTCCCAACAAAAACAGAAGATTAGACTTGAAATCAGGCAATTCAGCTCAGTTACTCTAACAAACATAATGCGTATGTTTTTATTTTTTTTCTTAAGTCAGTCCTTAGAATTAAACCTTAAAAGATACATGCTCTCATTTCAACTCCTACAGGAAAACAGCGTATGTTACTCCTCCTTGGCAAATATCCACATTTTGTCTTTTTTTTTTTTTTTAAATACCCAATTAAAAGCAGATATTATCACTGCCATATCTAGGATAAAATATTTCTTTATCCTGACCAGAAAGTTGTTGTCAAGGGTTGGCAGAACGCTACACCACCAAGTCTTGCACTTCTGCTTCCAAAATAGAAAGTAGACGGTGCTGAATTTCACAGATCTAAGAGACAGAAGTTCTGTTCAAGCTATATCGCTATCCTTGTATATATTATGACATCATAATGGCTACATCAGCTGTAATGAAAAATGAATTCCCTTGACATATATTACCCGTAAGTGCAGCATAGTAAATAAATGATTCATGCAAGTTCAATTACAAGGGTATGATGCCTATAAATGCTAAGTACCTGCAAGACAGCAACAGTAAAGGAAATGAAACCATGCAGTCTTAAAAACGCCTTCCAGCTAAAATTTCTGACCACACCTTTCATCTCTTTTTACATGTGTTTTACTAAACACGCTCATGGTAACAATCCACTGAAAGGTTACATACAGAGTAGAGTTTCTGTCCTTACTATGGATAAATCTAAAAATAGAACTAGGTTGCTCTTTTGCTGCAGAGGCGGTAAGGAAATCTTTTTAAGAATTGGAACTCTCACTGAGTTTAAGACTCCACCTCTGCCCTCCTGTGAGTTAAATTACTAAGGCTTTTTAAAAAAATCTCTACCCATGATGAATTCTATTCTTACAGTCTAAAACCAGTATAGTTTATGTTAGTGTATTTTGTTTCTTAAGTATATATAAGATGACGTGACAAACACAGTTCCTTATATTTTACAACTATTTATACGAAACTCAATGGCTTAGAGAACTAGAAAAGTCTGTAGGTAGCTAGGTGGGCATACTCAACTCTAAATCATGTCTAGTTGGTAGCCTTTAGCAAATGAGTTTCAAAGTCTATATACAACCTACAAGACAACCATTCATGGTAGCAGTTTTGTTGACATTATTAGCAAAAACTAACTTCTGAATGGATTTGGAGTAACACTGTCATTGTCTCAGGCAGGTTTGCAGTTGCTCATTCACCCACAAATGAAATAAGAACCTGTCATGGGGAGCAACCTCATCGTCCTCCCAAATTTGCTCCCCGCCTCTACTAGGGGACAGCACTAGATGTTTTAAAGAGGTCTTCCAAGAGCATCAGAGTATGGCTGATAAGTCATCGCCACATCTGGTCTTATCCCAATGTATGTTAAAAGTTGGAGTAAAGAATATAGCACATAGTTTAAATATACCTTCCACAAGTGTATCTTGTCATAATTAGAAGCAACCTGGAATATTTTGGATAGTGACATAAATAACAAATGAAGTACGGAATTTTGTTAAACTCTCGGTTTTCACAATTTCCTAAGAAACAGGTTCCAGAGCTAACATACACACTGCATGAAAAAATTTCCTATCTTCATCTTGAACTTCCTGACTTCTGGTGTTCCTTTCCCTTTGTACTATGAGACAGGAAAACCAAAATTCCCTGGCCTACCTTCTCCATCTCATTCATTATTCTTTTCATCTGCCTGGGTTTTAATTCATGCAAAATTCCACCAAACACTCGCCCAGTACTAGCAATGCAGCCATAGAGACTTTTGCACCATAGATGAAGGTGAATCGTATTTTTTAGGATTCCACTTTGCAATAAACAGCATATTTTAATGTGATCTATATTATTGTGTATAATTGCGTTTTCAATACAATTAGAAAAACTGAAACTAAATTGTGAAAGACTCAGTCTTCCAGACAGGGCACTGAAACCTCTATGTTTCACTGCACGAGTCTTGCAAGGCTATTTTTTATAACAGATTCTTGAGGGATCTTTAGCCCAACCCAAAGGGCAGACGCCTGCAGGCTGGATGAAAACTTTATAACGCAGCAAATGAGAAATGCAAATATCAGTTTGCTTATTTCACTGTTACGACCATGGAAGTAGAAAAAATAATTTCTGTAAGTTGTCTACCAGAGGATTCTCTCATTGTGATAAAATAAACGTGTGAGAACAAGGACAGAGTTCAAAATTACATTCTACAAGGAAATAAATCTTACATTCAGAGTATTTGAGTCCACAAGGCTGGAGATCAACATTCCAAGGCCATTTTTACCATAAGCGATAATGAGGAAAAACACCTCTTCTAGGTTTGAGGCTTATTTGGTATTAAAGCACTACGAGACAGCTGCTCAACATGAACAGAAGTTGCAGTACATTTTGTTCACTTCTTTACCATATGGCTGTAAACTATTAGAACTTAGAGCATCTGCTACAAAAAAAAAATAATCTTAGAACAACAAATCTTTAAGCCATTATAAGTGGAGGCTGCTACACCTCTTGCCTAAAAATAATACACTCAAGTGTGCAATTCCCCTATACTGTACTAAAAATTTACTGGGAAGGATTATTCATAAAATATCAATGCATCATTATTTATTAATGAATTTTAAAATTACACCATCCCCCTCCACCCCAAACCCTCTTTTCACACATGCACAACTTGATTCTAACCAAAGACGCAAATAAAATATAGAGGAGACAAACGATCTGAACTCTTCCTTATTTTACAAGCACTTCATGTACAACAGCCAAATGATCTGACGCGCATGGCAGTGAACTGTTTTTATACAAGAAACATGCATCAGGATCTCTGCCACATTTTATGTAGTAGTAATAATGTTGTCCGATATGCATATTTCTCCTCAACTCAAATGGACTTAAAGGTTGATCCTTATACACACCTCCCCTGAAAACTGTACCATATTGCAGCATTTATCTTTACGGATTCCAGCAGTGATTTTTAATTTCAGGGGTTTTTTTCCTTTCTTTTTAAAGCAGTAAACACTATTGTAGAGCCGTATTAAAAATAGACACACGCTATTAACTTAGATTACATCTGTAAACAAAAGCTACCACTATCAATACTGCACACTGATGTTCTGTCATTTTTTTTCAAAAGATGAAAAAAATGTAGTAAATCTTATATGGCCTTCACTTTTATTTTAGTACCGTGATTAATTTGGTGTTTGTCTAAGAATATAAGGCCCCTAAGTATCCTTGCAGGGATACTTGGAGGGATCACACAACCGGCTTTTATTAATTCAGTGTTCTCCATGCAAGTTGCAGCATATGCCGTCAGATCCACAGAGAGAGTCATCAGCGCACAGATACAGACATCCGCTCCAAAAAGCACGTTTACAACACACACCCATGTTCTTCACAGGTCTGCGCTTAGACCACAGGAAGCAGCTCAAGACTCAGAAGTACCTTGGATTCTCCAGGAATTTCTCTGCACAGAACGCGTACGTGGTGCTACACCATACCCTCCGCTTCTCGGTGTGCCCCAGCTGTATCTCCTGTCACTTTCCCCTCACAAGGCCACAGGAGCAGGGCTACCAGGAGGTTGTACATAGTCAGAGAAGGAAAGGTATAGCTGTTCACACACCTCTCTGTCTTGATAAAGATGCACCAAGACCGCTCAAAACTGGGTTCTCGCTACCACCTGTGGCAGTATTGCAGTTCTGAATCTGAAATCTGAATTACAGTTCTGCTCCAGAAGTCCACACTCCAGTCCTATAGAAACATAGTAAAAACAGGTCCACGCCCAAAGAACCTGTTCCCGTAACCCCCTCTAGGAATAACCGTAATTTCTGAAATGGCAAATACAGCTTCTTTTTCACCCAGACCCAAACAACACCAAACACTCACTGCTCTAGCAGAGAAGGAACATGCCCCAGCAATTTTGCTTTTAGAGGATGTGCCTCCTGGGTCTCCCTAAAAAAGCCAATGAGAAGGAGCTAAACTGGGCTGCTCTGACGCATCTTCTGGAGGAGCTGCTCTCTATCTACTCGCTGTAGAAAGAAATTACAATGATCACTCTCACTTGGTGAATATCCAAAGTAGATATGTAATATGAATAGATATGACTATAGCTTGGACAGATCATGGACTGAGTTGGCTCAAAGTATCTTAGCAGATCAAGGCCACAGAAATCTTCATCCCTGGCATCTCCTTGTTCCGTAAGTATTATCTGCTAGCAAGTGTAGCTTAGGCTCTCCCAGAAGACTGTATATAACCCATTAAAAAGTTAACATGATTTTAAAGATGTTCTGTCAGCCGGAATAGTCAATATTATAAAGAATATCACTCTAAGATTTTTCTCTGTCAATTCTTTTATTTCCCGATCCTTTTTCCTCACACTCTGCTAACTCCTTCAGTCTACACTGTACTTGTGTAGACAGAATCAAGGCAGCAAGAGTAGGCCTAATAGATTTACTAGGTTTTTCTGTTGCCTTAAGATTCAATGACCAAGTTCTTCACAAAAGAATACTTTAAAATTTATATTAAAAACTTCTGAAATTAAGATTGACTGGATGGACTTGAAACTCAAGTTTCCAGACAGCAAACATCTGCCAATAATAATGCCAGAAATACTTCAAGGGAAATAAAATGGCTCTAGACTGGATTTTTCACATGTTGGCATCAGTGTTCAGATTGCCCAATGATTCAACTAATCTTTTTAATGACACCTTGCAACAGGCAATTGTAAAGGTGATCTGGCTGTTGCTGTAATAGGCAATCTGACTCCTGTCCGATACAGCGGCTATTTTCTGAACCATCATTACATCTGTAAGGGTATCAGTTTTGAAACTAGCAGTTTATTGCTACAGATTACCTGTTTCAAATGTGATAGATATCATTCTCTCATGCCCATCAGATTTGCATCTCTATTTTCTCCTTATCCGTTTTTCTTCTGCATCTGGAAGTGACCTTGTACATTAGCGCTATTCAGTATGGCAGAGCTTCACATTAAAACATCAATATTGTAAGTGTGGATTTGCCATGCCGTTCCATCTCTGAATAAAATATGCCAGTATTTTACTAAAATAAGTTCCACCAGTGGAAGTAAACACCAAAAGCAATACTTTTCCATACAGCATTCTTTTTATTTTTCAGAACTCTACTTCTCAAGAAAGACCAGCAATTGACCGATTACTTAGCAACCTCACCAACTCTGACAGAGTCACGCTGTGATAATGGAACTATCAATGCAGTTATAATGTACTTACACTCTGTAGATAGCTGTTTCAAATAGAGCAACATTCCCTTCCAGCCCAATGCTTCTCTGCAAGGCTGCAAGGCCGGGTAAAGATTGAATACATACCTTTAAAAAGAGCAAGTTACAAAGAGGTTTCACTGACCACTGATCTTTTGTGCTATGTTAAATATTGCCAATGTCACATCTTTTTTTTTCCATTTTCTTTCTTCTCGTTTAACAATAACTTTTAAACTGATTTTCCATGGAGAAATGCAAAGGAATACACATCTCTCATGTACTTTCCTTCTTTGTATTACTTTGCAGTAACGCTATAGCTGGTAATTAGTAAATTATCATGTTCCATGATATTAGTACGTTATACAGGTCAAGATCTTTTATACAGAGGTATTTTACACAGCAGACCAGCCAGTTTATATCATGAGGATATAATTTATGTCACAAAGGCACTCATTTAGTTGTACAACATTGTGACAAAGGGTAGCATTAAAAAAGGTGCATGAACAGCAGACAAATCTTAAGACCCAACCTCACTGGCTATATCTGAAACACACTCAAAGAAGCCTCAAAACAAAACCACAAATAAAAAATAAAATAAAATAAAAAAAAAACAGAATCACAGAATGGATTCTGCACAACCACAAATCAAAAAGCCCCACAACCAGACCCACTTCTCCTTATTGCAAGGGGCATGGACGGCTCAGCTCCAAACCAAACAAGTGTACTCTTCATCCCCCAAATAGTGGCTTCATTCACCATGCCTACTTGGAACAAGCCCTATTTCATGAGCAAGACGGTCTGTGAGAATGCTAGTTGGCATAGGCCAAAACCGCGCCGTGTAACAGTGAAGTAGTAGTCAGCAAACAAAGGGCGTAGAGAGTCATGGCACAGTGCTCGGGCTGTAGCTTCACTAACACACAGTGGGGCTCACAGAAATCTAACAGACGGAGCTTTAAAGTCCTTTGACACAAAGAAGTAAACAGCCATCGCAGATGCACTTATCCGCATCTCTTGGTACCAAAGTCTCCTTAAATGCCTTTCCTAAACACCTTCACTCCTCCAGCCTAACTTTTATCATTTAGGTGCCTAAATAAGCAACATACTCACCTAGACTTCAGAGCTAGTCTCCGGAGAGACACGGGCATCTCTGGAGATTATTCTGGGTTTACCTCAATGACAGGGCTCCAGCAGAGATGACCGTTGCCTTAGAGACTTTACAGGGAGCCTAGTTTAAACACGTTTCAAAACAATAATGCCTCAATTCGGCTTGTGTAGACATGCAAAAGGAACCACAGCCCAACAGAACTTAAACTTGTTTGAAAGCCTGATTTACTGTCAGTTTTACTTTTATCTTGGTAGCAATTCACAGTGCATCTGAGTGAAGCATTTTCAATGTAACAGTTCTAACAGACCGTAATACAATCGCCTTTCGAAACACCTCCCCCTTCAAAATAGGCACAAAAAGAGAAAAAAAAACCAACATAGTGTACAGATTTTTATTACCACAGGAAAAAAGAAGTCAAAGACTCTGTTACTGAGTTAGGTGTTCCCAGGTTGGGCAGGCCTGGTGGAGGTCTCTGGACAGTACGTAATGAACCAACTGAAGTTCATCAAGAATTTACAGAGAATGAAGAACTTTGAGACAGGAGGGTAAACGCAGCAGCTGTCCTTACAAATGGAAAAAGCAGTTGGCAAGGAGTGAAAAGCAGTCACTCTACTTTCAGTAACTGGAAAGATACTGAAACAAATTATTAAACAATCAATTTTTAAAGACCTTAAGGATAATAATGTGATAAGGCACAGACAACATGGATTTTCCATGAAGAAATCAGTCAGGCCGATCTCATTTCCTTCTCTGACAGACCAACTGGTCTAGTGGATAAGGGACAGGCAGTAGTTGCAATATAGCCTGACTTCACTAAAGCTGTTGATGCTGTCACGTGTGACATTCCCAGAAGCAGAAGAGGGACATATGGTCAAGATTGAATTGCACCCAATTTAAAGGATAGCTATCAGTTGTTCTCCATCAAGCTGAGAAAAGATATCAAGGAGATCTGCAAGGATTTGTCTCAGGTCCTGGAAAATCTGCCATTTTCATGAATGGCTTGGACGACAGAATAGTTTATATGTGTATAAAACCTGCAGATGTTACTGAGTTGACAACATTTTATGCAGTTTTAAGAACAACTTTAAAAATCAAAACTACCTTGATGAACTGGACAAATGCACATGCACACAAATATACTGGGAACAACTGGCTAGACACCAACACTACAAAAAGTCTGGGGTGATAGCATTTTACTAGAAAAAGGAGAGAGACAATAATAGCCTTCCAGTATGGGAAACTGCTAAAGACAAGTGACCATTAATTGTTTTCTGTGCTTGCTGACCACCGAACAAATTGCAATCATTTTAATCTGCAATCTGTGAGAGGGGACTGGGGAAAAAAAAAACCACAAACACAAACCCACAGCTGTAATAACAACTCTTTCCAATGCTTTTTAGCCTAGCGAGATTGGGAAAATCTCATCACAGTAACTCTTTCCAATGCTTTTTAACCTAGCGAGATTGGGAAAATCTCATCACAGGAGGTATTCCAGACTGGCTAGTACCTGTCCAGGATGGTGATGTGTCTCATCCGACCTTGGAACAAGGACCCGAATGAGAAACTCTTGAGGCCTCTTCTGGGCTTTCATATCCTAGTATCTCACCAAAGTAAGAACAGTGTCACGTATCTATGGTTGTTCTTAGACTGGGCTTTCATTTACATTGGATATGTGTCATCGCCTTAATTATTTTCTTTCTTTCTTCCCCCTGCAAGCCAGTGAAAACCAAGCAAGATAACAGAAGTCACATTTGTGTGTGCATCTTCAAATTACAACTAATTCAGTATTCCATTGTAGCTGCAGACGGTCACTGTCTAGGCACAAGAGCATACCAGAAAGCACAGTGGCAACTCGTTAAATCTCACTGGAAGATAAAGCGAGTTGTGGGTTTGGTCTGCATTAAGAATTAATGAATAGACTTGACTGCAGGATCAAACAAAATACACAAAAATCCTTCAACAGCAAATAAGTATAAAGTCAGCAAGGAAATTAAACAAAGCTTGCAGCATTTCTCTATTCACCTTACACTTAAACAAAAGGCTTTCATTTTATGGGTATCAGATTGGAGCTTCTAGGAGGAACTCTTCTGTAAAATTTATGTGAAAGCTTATGGTGAAATGTTCATGCATTGCACTGTTTATTTTTTTCAGATGAAAATATCTAGTTTAAATTCCTGCGTTCAGATAATAAATATGTTGACAGTAAAACATTAGGGTGTTTATCTGTTCTGTGATGGATAAAAACGTGCTCTGAACAAACAGCTCAGAAGACTGACCTTGTGCCAGCCCCATGCGAAGAGCAGCAGCTCACCTGCCAGAGGAACATTCTTCTTTACAGGGACACAGGGAGAGGGCTTTTCCCCATTGGGGTAGTTTTAAAGTGGAATGTTGATACATACTGAAGAACAAGGAACTGAGGGAAAGGCCTTCATACATTTATGACAGCTGCCACAATATCCCACTATTTTCTGACTCAGTTGAAATTGGACAATAAATCAATAAACCTCTAGCTGATTGTTACCTTCAGTGAAATATGATGAAACATAATTTAAAAGGTGATTTTTAGGGGTAATTCTCTGGAGCTTTTATGACACACATTTGAGGTTTATTTTCTTTTTCCTTCACGAAAAATGTTTCAAATCCATGTGTAAAACTGGGAAGGCTTTCATCCAAACAACCTGCCTTTGTCCCTCTCTTCGGCTGCTTCTGTTTTCAGTCATATCCATATTATTTTGGGGCACTGTTTTCGGATTTGAAGTCATACCGACTTCACTGGAGAGATTATAGTACAGAAACTCCAGACATACAGCTCAGCTAGGTCTTGCCTTCCACATGCTTTTTATGAGCAGATCTCTGCACCCCACATGCTTCATCCATCAAAACAGACACTTTGTATTCTGAAATCGAGGTCACCGCAAAAATCCCTGACCTCCTATCCTACAGAAGTAAAAAAATATACTGTATTTTAAAAGTGCAGTTCATTCTCTTTCAATGTTTTAAGTGGTTTTGTCATATAATTTCATGGGCTGGCTGCTGGAGAACTGATCGGGCTAACATTTTAAACATGACTACTCAAAGTGACCCTATGCAGTTCTACTGTCCCATCTCCTTCGGTGATATAAGCAGATAGGTAAATTTTAGATTTACATTTGAAATGTGTCCCATAGCGTTTCAAAATTACATTCCAAGGTCAATATCAAGTAACATTATCTTCATAAACAGTTAAAAAATGAGAATATAGATCAGCAGACAGAAAGTTCATGTACTTAAAATTCCAGCTGAGTCCTCTGCCATACTCATATATAGCCTTAAGTATGTGCATTTACACTGTAACGTTGTCTTCACTTTCTTTGTTTGTTAAACTTTGACTATGACTTGGCGTGATCCAACATCATAGCACACTTGATAATACCCCCAAAAGATAATCTAGATCTAGTAAAGATTCATGATTTTGCTTTGTGTAGAGTTATAGTCAACAAGAGATGACCTTTCAGTCCCATACATTCTCAAGAATACAATCTGACTTATCAAGCAATCTCTAGATTGACTTGGTTAAGCACTTGGCAGGGTATTAGCAAAAGTTGGACTTGGTTCAAGCTTCAGTTGCTCTAATCAATACAGAGTTTGAAAGCTTTCATTCGAGGTGATAGTAAGAGGAGAGCAGAAAAGACCTGACAAAAACAACATTCAGCTGTCTGCTGTCTTGGTAGAGAATATTACAGATAGTAAAAAGAGTGGCAAACAACGTTAATGATATAGAAAACAAACTCTGATTAAGAAATGAAGGTTTTCCTCTAAGTGTACTGACAAGTGTGATGCATGCAATTCATTAACTGTAAGATATGAAGGAATAATTATATGGTTAATTTTGATCATTCTCTGCAGTGCACCACGGCATTATAATATTTCAAAATCCCACCTATACACCACTACAGACAGATATACAAAGTCAAACTCTTAAAAAAATTAATCCCAGCTTTAAAAGAGAGCAAATTTTCTATTAAGCCACCGATCTGAACTTGCAGTAATCCACAGCTGCATTCCAGAGAAAGGGTGGCCAACATTTCCATGGACAGGAATAACTTCTAAATTTCAGATTAAACAGTGAACACAACTGAAGAAACACAGACAGCGTGTACCAGTGAAGCGACACACAAAACAACGTCAAACAAGCTGATGATCTTCAGAAGGCTGCTGTGATCCTGAGACAATTTGCTTCACGTGCCCAATACTCACTGGCCGCCTTTGTTCCAGGTTATCAGACAGAATTTGCAGAGTAAAGACATGGGTCAGTCCACAAGGTCAGACTGACTTTGTGAAAAAATTCACAGGAGAGGATAATTGCACCTTGCTTCTGCATTCTCTTCACACTTAGAATCCTGATTGCTTTAATGTTTTATGAAGAAATCATAAGAGGGTATTAACATTCTTCTGTATGTAATATTGTGCTGATTTAACCAAAAGGTATGACTTAATTGATTGTGGAGTCTTAAAACAGCTCATTTAAACAAGGGCAAGATTTGGAGGTTGTTCCTATTTTGCTTTAAACCAGGCTAGTATATAGTATTTTATACACCACAGTAGCTTTACTAGTAAGACAGTTTTAATACTAATAAGGAACTCCCGTAAGCACAGAAATAAATTGAAAGAACAGAATAAAGAACAGAAGAATAGAAGAACTGAAGCTGCACTGTCTTTCACTGTATGACAGTAAATTTGGCTCTGTAGCGGCCAGTAAGTTGCAAAGAGATCCTACTTTTCATGAAAATATGAGCAGTCTCCCTTAAGTCAGTTGTGAATTTCTTGGTGCAAAAATTTGCATAGCACATAAAAGTGAAAACATCCATCTAGCCAACCACCAGCGCATAAAGGGAAAAAGAAAAGAGTCACTTTTATCTGCTTCATGTCAGCATCAGTGAAACTGAAAGCACAAGCTGAAGACACGTAATCATGTAATGATTTCTCAATGCACCCAGGGACCAGTTTTCAAATTAAACAGGAGCAGATGGAAAGGCAAACTCTTCCAAATACAAAGTAAAATGTTCCATTTTAGGAAGACTTCACCTACACATGAATTTTTACCTGTTTAAATAAGCTAGTTCAGCTAAACCGCTGTAAATCCATGTTCAGCATCCTGTGTTTTACCTCTCACTGTGAATATGATTGCCTTTTGGATCTTGAGGGAAAAGGGGTCATTATTTGGTCAGTAGTTTTGACGGTCAGTTGGTGGACAGTTTTCCCCATTCTGCCTGCCAAATCCAAGAACAGCACAAACACAAAACCCAGACACGATCTGCTGGTTGTAGAAGACCACAGAGGAAAAAAACGGCATT
>NW_009617050.1:17301-24379 GCF_000690535.1 Cariama cristata
TGTCACAAGTTGCGACCATACACTTAGCACAGTGAAAATGAACACCAAGGCAGACAAAAATCAGTGAGAGGACACATTACAAACAGGTCAACAAATTGCATATATTCCAACATGCAGGACCCTAGTCAGATGCTGCAATGGCCACGAAGAAAGAATGATCTAATCCCAAAGAAATATGAATAGCAACAATCTTAGCTGTAGCACTACTTTTGTGTGTGTGTGTGTGGCTTTGTCATCACTCTGTTTGCCTGATCTACAGAAATACTGATACTAAAACAGCAGGCACAAGACACATCTTCCTTCAAGTGAGATGTTAATGCAGATGGGAGTGCTCTTCTCCCCCAGCTTTGACAGCAGGTTTCAGAACAGGAAATGTTACAACAGCCGTTTCCTTCTGAATTTCCTTTTTCCATCAGAAACAGGAAGGGAAGAAACATGTTTTCAAGATTCTGCTCACCCATGAAGTAGATGAAAGCCAACATTTAAAAGCAGGCACAAAATAGTCCAAACAAACCACAGTCCTTCAGTGTATTAAAAATTAGTTTTCACCAAACCTTCCCTTCTCAGTACAAAGAAAAGCAGACTGTGTCTCGTAACCTGCATAACTCTGCTCTCACCATTTTGGATGTTTTGTCTGGAAAAGATATCTCCATTCTTCTTTGAGACTTTCTAAGAATGGTTATGGAAGATTAGGAAGAAACAATAGTACAGAATTACATCAGTTTGGACAAAATCAAGTCAATAGGACTACTAATGTGGATGGCGAGAATTTTACAAAGTATCTGAGACATAACATATTTAATATAATCTTTTTAATGGCCACTAGCTGAGAAATTGTAGAGATTTCTGAAAATATCTTCTGAAATTAAGGTATGGGCTCATGGGGACTCTTCGCAGGTTCTGGGGGCTTTTTGTTGGTGTCCCCCTCCCTCATATTCTTCATATGGCACCTAGCTAAAGGAATCTTTCTATGGGGTCATTTTCAAAGAAATCATAGTGATCATCACTGTGTAAACTGGAAACCTACTGGTATTTTCCCCAAGGCAAATGCTGCATATAACAAGGTGTGCATAATAGATTTTTATTTTAATTAGAGGTTTTCTAAAGCTCCTATTCCAGTTACAGAACCATTTCAATTGTAAAACATCACTAGAAACTGATTCACTGGTTTCCAAAACCAAAAAACAGGTCAAGTCACAATTCATTGATCTGCCTGGCATGGACACTGCCTACATGCAGCATAATTACCTAGGAAAGGTATTAGGCCAGCTAACTGTATGTATATGAAAGGGAAATTGTTCTTAAAGAGGTCAGTGGTGGGTCACAACAAACAGCTCAACGATTAAAGGAAGATACGCATCCAGTCATTACATTTACTAACATACTATCAACCCATTGCTCTGCACAGCTTCCCCATTCAGTACATCATTAGAAACCAACACTATCTCTTACATTGTGTTATTACTATCTGGAGATGGAAAATATAAATTATGCAAGGTATCAATAAGTAAGAGCTCCTAAATGGTCTTTAACAATAAAAATTGCTGACCTTACGCATGGTTGAGTTGCAAATCCAACAGAACAACAAATAATCAGATAAATACTAAGAGGTATAGTTTAAAAAAAAAAAATGCCAGAGATGATGACCTTCAAAATTATGCATTCTTTTTATTCATCACATTCCCAGAAATCATCTATGTGGTCATCAGGTTTAGCCCTTTGGAGCTGAAACTTGGGCATGCAGAGCTTCTCCTCCCAAGGTCTTTCAAGAAAAAGAATGTGGCCCCATCTCTGCACAGAGGAGGTGGGCACTTAAGGCTCTGACTGCCTTGCAGAACTGAACCATTTGAACTGAACCAGTTGTGCTGGACCAGGCTAAGCAGAAATGCCCACACTGGTCATGAGGGCATTAGCAACAGACCCACTGAACGACTGCTCCCCGTCCATGCTGAGCACTGTTAGACGAGATTTTTTTTGTTACAAAATTAATTCTCTAACTTTGAGCTCCTGCCACGATGAGTCCAACTTCAACAGCTGCAGGCCTGGCAGACACTGAAATGTCATGAGAGCTCAAATGAGCTCTTAACAGAAGAATGGGTTGGATAATAGGACAACAGGGAAGTTTAAACAGAAGAGAGTTGAATCCTTTCAGCAGCCTACATCCACACTGGAGCTGTCACCAGATAGGACCAAATGATTTAGAATGAGTGGTTCTTACACCTATAGTAAGTGCCATGGTATAGTCTGTTTTGCACATGAAAATATAAGATGTACTGAAGTCTTCGGTGAAAAGGCATTTTAGAGAACAGTGCATTTCTCTAACATAAACAACACTTAAGTGGTATCTCATGTTCTGATGGGTACAGAAAATGAAAAGAAGTCTAGTCTACACTTCTCATGTGTCATAAGTGGAAAATTGTCCTTTTTGTAACAATGCTTTCTGTCATTCTTCATTTCCGAATCTCCACACTGTGTAAACTACAAAGAATGAATCCCTGGAGCACAGAGTTGCTTAAACACATTTGCACAGACATTTCGGTCAAAATAGTTGAGTTTTTTTAGCCAAAAAGAAAGTTCTGTTATCAAAACACAAAATATACTTAAACAATAATGTTCCACCGCTAAGGGTCTCACATTACGAAAAGCTTTAAGAAACTCCCGTTCCCCCCTACTTGCACACAACACGAGCTGTGACTCTGTCGGGTCACTGCGTTTTCACAAAGGCAGTGCTGCGGGAGTCTGGAGAATTCAGAGCAACAGAACACAGAGAAATCCGAACGAGAAGGAAACAGGAACAAAACAACTGGCTGCAGAAAATAATAACAAAGCTACAGGGTAGGTGTTTTTTGTGAGATGATACAGTTACACATCTTGAAATGGTCCTGAAGAATTTAAAAGTGGTTTTACCAAAAGAGATGGAAGAAGAGAGGTTTTTAACTCATGTATTTGAAAAGAGGATTGGGGGCAATTAATGACTCTTTACAAGAACCGTTAAGCAACATGTAAAGAATGAATTATAGTAGAAAGCATATAAAGATACTGTGTAGTGATTTAAGTCATTCGCCTTCATAAATATTCTGGTTATAGCAGCAAGAAAAGAAGGAGGTGGTAAACTAGCAGCAGAGAGAATGATCAGTTTTTTAAAATGTTCTAAGTCTGTTGTTCATATTCAGAGTCTGAACCCAAAAATATTGTAACAAACAAGAATTTCAGGACTCATCTTGGATCTGGTGGAGCCATTTCTGTGTACCACCACTGGAACAGACCCACTGTGGCCTGTAAGCTATCAATTAGCTTGCAGAGGAAAGAGGCTAAGTCTTTAAGTATGGGTATATTTACACATAAAAGAGGTTAAACCTTTAAACAGCTATTTGCAAATATCATTGAAAGAATAGCCCCAAATGCAGTCCTGCAACTGGATGTGTAATTTGGGAAATAGTTTCCTATTTTAAAAGTTTCGTTCTAATTATATGTTGCTATACAGAATCTTTCCCAAGCTCCTGCTGAAAAAGAACTCTTTAGGGATTAGGAAATATTTCTTTTATTCATGTAATATATGATTCCTCTCAGTCTACTCCAGTGCAAAGCAAGTGTTTATGAAAGAGCACTGTTGTGACACATTGTGCCGCATATGTTTATTTCTGTGTTTGTGTTTTATAGTTTTAGGTACTTTTCCTCATGCAAATAGTCATATCAGATAATTTGTATTGAAAGCTTAAGCATAAAATTTCAAGGGGGAAAAAAAAAAAAAAGAAGTCATAAACCAATCAACTCTGTCCAAAGGAAAATAAATAGCAGAAAGTCAGAAGTGGGGATTTGTCATCGGCAGAGCCAGGACTTACATCTAAGCTGAGAGAAAGGTAAGTTGCAGGACTGTAGGATTGAAGTTCTGTATTCATCATTCATGTCATGCTCCAAAATTACTCTGAGGCCATTTTAAATAGTGTCTATAGATAAACTTATTTCCATAAAATTACTCTGAAATCAAGTTTAAATAGTAAGTATTTACTGAATTATAGCCATGTGGAAAAGAAACTTCTCCTAGAACCCTAGAAAGTTTCCTTTCTCTTTTCTCTCTATTTCTGCTCAAAGTCACTGTTAGTGTTGAGAGCTAGCGCATCTCATCAGCTGTGGGTCCTGTGAAGAAAGCTCTACGTGTGTGAACCTCTCTCGACATCCTTTGCGCAACACTGGCCCGGAGAGTGCAGCAGCCCCCGGTGCAATGGAGCTCAGCCCAGCTCCCATCTCTCTCGTGCTCTGCACCCTCCTCGGTTCCCCCTTGTTTCTCACTGCTCCTTATTGCCTTTATGCATCTGCTCCCAGCCTTCTTTCTTCCTCACTTTGACTTAAACCTGTTCTCTTTCACCTCACACTATCTAGTCCAGCTCCTTGTCTCCAGCCCCCTTGCCTGCTGGCTCTTCCTTCTCCCCTCACCCACAAAGCATAAACAGAAACCTTTAGTGAGTAAGATTTTAGTTATTTCTCCCATTTACATCAGTCCATATACTCATAAAAGCCTAGCATGTATTTGGATGCCTTGCTTTGAACCTCTCCTCTCAACCTTCCACCAAGCAGTGCTTACCCTGACGCTATGATATTCTCAAATTTGAGGAGGTGTTACTACTTCTGCTTTCAAGGGACCTTCCGCAGGGTAATGCATCAACGCAGTTCCTGGAATCAAAAATCTCATCAGTGACAGCAAATACACTTGATGTCTTAGGGAGACATAGATAAAGTCCCTGTTTTCATTCATGCTTATTCCTTCCCTCTCGCATTGTGTTTTATCGTGAAGACTACGTACAGCAAGCAGAGTATTTACGGCCTGACAAAGGCAAGCTGAAATGGCATACAGACGTCAGGAAAAGCCAAATGCGTCCAACTGCCAAACTCTTCAAACTCTGATCTGAAGATTCCAGGTGTTTTATTCTCTGTAACAGCTTTACAGAGCACCTGTAAGAACAGGTCTGTCTGTGATAGAGCTCTTCATGTACGATAATGCTCTGCAGCTTCAGTTTTCAGCATTAAAACTTATGTTATTGCAGCACTGCACTACTCTGTATGACACACAAAATGAACAGACAGACACGAAACGCTCCAGAAATTAGTTTTAAGAGTATAAATGAGATCAAAGAACAGAGTCTACATCATGTTTTGCTGAAAGCACATTCAGCCATTAGATCAAATAGTCTATGTCACATTCTCCTGTAATTTCCAAAGCAACTTCTTTCTGGCAGGGATGAAGCATTTCTTGCACTTTGTGATGTGTTATGATAAAGTCAGCCTGATTTAAAAGATCAATCCTTGTTTCACCAGAAGCCTACAGCCATAACCAAAGACTTCAAAACGTGTTAGCTATACAGAAAGCATTAAAAGGTATCCTGCAAAGGAAAATCAGAAACTGTCAAGCAAAACACTGTGGCAAAAGTTTCTAAGGAAGGGAACAAATGCTTCCCAGCCCGCTCCGCAACGCTGTGACGGCACAGTGAAGCAGCAGGAGCAGGCAGGACCTCAGCACTGCCGTCGGACACGGCAGCTCTGCCAACAAGCGCCTTTGCCCGCCGGACTGAGCACAGCAGACCGCTGCCGGGAAGAGACAGACTTGGCCCCAGCAGTTCTTTTAACCACCCCAAAGGCAGCTTGCCTTCATCAATTCCCATTTCCAGTAACAAGGAAATTGGTGTTTATTTGGACTGAGGATAAATCAAAAGAGAGGATTGTTCAGAGAGTCTTGAGGCTTTAGGGATCTCTTCCTAAGCAGAGGGAAAAGATGATTGACAGTTACTGATAAAATCACTAAGATTTGCAATGTCATTTGATTTTTCTGTGCATCAGCTTCCCTTTATTTTCCGAGGAAGCTCCCCACATCAAGAACTAACAAAGCTTGTTCTGCAAATTCTTCATTTCCCATTATCAGACAAGAGAGACCACAACATTTCATTGACGCCATCAGATTCTCCTCTGAAAATTACACTGAACATTTAGAACTAAGAACGTCAGTTTAGGCACATGGCTCCTAAGAACCAAACAAATTTGCAATATAGGACTATGGTGAATGGCCAGTGACTGCGGGGTTAGTTGAGAAAAATACACAAATAAGAACATGCTGCCAGAACTGAAAAGGGTGAAAGGCAAAGTGAAAGTTACAGCACACCACTGCTTTAAAACAAACAATAAAACCCCCACTATTTTGTCTGCTTTTCTGTAAGACAAAGTACACTGTTGTTTGTTAAATACACTAATGGAACTGCTTATTATTATTTAACTTCTAAACAACAGAAAGACCATTAATCACAACATGGAGTAATCACATTAAAACTTCAATTTGCAGAAAAATCTTTTTAAAGATATTGCTGTTCTTTAAAGTACACAATACTTGCTATGAAAAATTCCAGAGTAAAATATCACTAAATTATTTCAAGCTGGAAGGTTTACAGATCAGCTACCATAAATACGAGACTAATTGCACCATCCAGAGCCCTGCAAGAACAGATTATTCTAAGGCAATGTAACTCAAGTGCCATAAAATCTTCTGGGGAAGACTTTAGCTGAGGCCTGGGCAATCTAATTTCAGCAGACAGCCTGGAATAGAGCACAGGGCGTTCAGTTGTACCAACCCCCAGAAAAAGCTGGGAGCTTCTGTTCCTCGGGGAGCTCAGAGTCGAGCTGCTTCTACGCGCTGGGCCGTGCAGGTCAGGTACGCTGCGGAGCACAGCGGCGACGGGGACGCACCTCGGTCAGGGCAGCGCCCAGGAACGCTGGGCAAGGCCGGAGGAATCACAGAACCGATTTGGTTGGAAGAGACCTCTGGGATCATCGAGTCCAACCTTTGCCCTGACACCCCCATGTCAACTAGACCATGGCACTAAGTACCACGTCCACTCTTTTCTTAAACACCTCCAGGGATGGTGACTCCACCACCTCCCTGGGGAGCCCATCCCAATGCCTAACGACCCTTTCTGTGAAGAAATGCCTCCTCATTTCTAGCCTGAACTTCCCCTGTCGAAGTTCAGACTATGCCCTCTTGTCCTGTCACCAGTTGCCTGGGAGAAGAGACCGACCCCCACTTCGCTACCCCCTC
>NW_009617050.1:24416-34959 GCF_000690535.1 Cariama cristata
CCAGGCGGACCACCCCCAGCTCCCTCAGCCGCTCCCCATCAGACTTGTGCTCCAGATCCTTCACCAGCTTTGTTGCCCTTCTCTGGACTCGCTCCAGCACCTCAAGGTCTTTCTTGAAGTGCAGGATGGGTCACCACATCTCCATGTCACCATGGGGAGCTCCTGGCACCCCTGCCTTTCTACCCAGAGCGGGAAGAGCTGATGCTCCATGCAGCCCGTGCAGGAGCTCCCCGTCGTCTCCACTGACAGCTGAGCGACCACAGCGCCTGTGTGGCACCGGCACCAGGGCCCAGGGACCCCCGGCTCCCCCTCCAGAGTCGCTGGCCACCACACAGGCACCCGCTGCCACCGCCCCCCTAGCAGCGCCCAGGCACGCAGCAGCAGCGATGGGGTGTAAAACCCTCCTTTGGGCTCAGTACCCATGTCTCCAAAGGTGACGATGCAATGGGGAATCATATTCCATGAACCAACACATACGAGGATGAGGGGAAAATGGAACTGGCAACGCTGGGAACCCAGCAGTGCCATTTCCAAAGCACCCTACAGCATGCAGATGGAAGATCTCGCTCCCTCTCGCTGAAGACAAGAAAAGGAGAAGGAGGTTGTGGTCAGAGAGTGCCAACAGCAGAAGCGAGCATCTGCCACAGCCGGTGGGCTGCTCCTACACAACGCGAGCTTTATTCGGGGCGTCTTGAGATCCTCATGGGTATCAACCCCCACAAAAACACCACAAGGTATAGCCTGAAATACAGGACTGGTCTTCTAGTCACTTGGGATATTAAAGTCCATTAAAATTTTGTAAATACAACAAAAAATAACAGTAATTCACAAAGGTTTCTTCAAGCAGGAAGCATACAAAATAAAAGAGAGGTTACAGTAACACTCCACATAATGTTAGGGAGTTTAGATAAATGTAGTTTAATTTTTTTCTGATAATACCTTGTAACATGCTGCATATACACTGTAGCATATTTCATACAGATGATAAAACTTATTAATGACATTTCACTATACTTTCTGCTGTTAAATCTTGGCTAGAAAATGGGAAGACTCCAGCTTTTTAAATCTAAATAACGAACTGTGCAAATTGGGAAGGTATGGAGAAGAAAGACTTGACTTGCTTTCCTAAGAACACCACAACACATAATGCTCTGAAAATTAAACTGAAATTTGTGAACTTGAGATAACTCACATATTTTAGTGAAGTTTACACAAGTAGTTTTTTTCCCTAATCCTGCATAATCAGCCCAGGTCTGCTTTTGTGTTACTCTGTGTTGCCATCATCTGGGCTGTTCACAGCAACGATCAGCTGATATGCAGGGAAGCTTAGGGAAAGGGAGCCTTTTACGACAACTGCCAAAACCAGGGCTTAGGCTTGTAAAATGAAAACAAAAGTGTAATTGAATTCTTTGCCCCCTCCAAAAGATGTCCAAGCAGCAGAGCAGCTTGTCACTCAGCATTCTCGCACAGCTCTTCAGAGAGACTAGGGCCATATTGCAAATAGAGACACAAAACATCAGAGAAGAGCTACAGTTCCAATTAGGACGAAATCAGCCACTCTAGGCAATAAAACAACGGGAGGCATCACAACATCGATACCCGAGAAATACTGCCACTTGTTATCTAACCATATCGCTCACTCAAAACATTACCCAGGAGATTCAGAGCCAGCCTAAACACTTCAGAAACCATCCAGAGCCGTATGGCACTGCATTCTTTCATACCTCAGGAGTAAAAGTTAGCCAGAGCCTTCTGACAAACTAAAATGATTTATTATCACAAAGCAGAACTAATGCATTCTGCTTTACAACTCTCCTGGTAGTCTAGCAGAGACGTTGCATTTATTACCTACAGTACATAATGCCCACTGCAGAGCTCTGTATTATTCATAAGACTGGCTTTTTTGTGCCATCGTAATGCTGATAAATTATGAAAAAATGCATATTTTATTTCAATTTCTAACATATTTTGGTACACGTATCAATCCATCACATTGCTGTAGGAGGAATAAGCATTATTGCTGACAGCTGTTGACATGTTCACCTCAACAGAGAGGAAACAAAAGGGCTGCAGAGATCATCCTCACTCACGGGTATCATTCCACCTTCATCACTTAATTTGTTGTGGTTTAATATTTGGAGGAGGCTATGGAAAAAGTCAGTGCTACCAGAATCAGGGAGCACCGAGGGATGAAACAGTACAAAGGCTGAAAGTAGCATTCACAATTTTGTCTTCAAAGGTAGATCTCTGCTAAGAGAGTGGCTCCTTAAGATGAATTTCATTTCCTAGATCAAGGTGAGGGTAACTTCTACAGGAGCTGATATCAGTGCTGCTAACACAACTATAGATGCAGGCGGGGCTGAAAGGAGCCAAGGGTTATTTCGGCTTCTCTGTCCAGCCATGGTCCATTTCTTCCCATCACAGCTGAAGTTAACATGGGCACAGAGCACAGAGGGCCCTCTCCACCACTGCTCCCCATTAAAACCACCCTGCTGAAAGTATTACAAAAACTGAAAATACAACACCCTGCCCTCAGACCCATTCACTTACTCACAAAAGCATCATCTATATTGATAGGCAGATATAAGCTGAACTATTTGCCCATAAATTGTTTTACATGACTCTTGACCTGATGTTAGCCCTTCTAGTGCCTTCCACAGAATGTAGGTAACAGAGATAGCCCAACAGATACTAGGAGTAGCAGGACAGTTGTGGGGTTTTTCTACCACTCGTGGTTAATACCATAATACACAGAACAGATGAGCACAATAACCTAAGCTATTACCTTAAAAAATGCCAGCTCTCACAAACCTCAAAACTCTGCAGTTCATAAACTACACTCTCTTTGGAAGGCTTAAATCTTACTGTTCCCTGTACTTTATACTATTCTGCTTCAGTTTGAACTTGAAACAACTACTATCAATACAAAATGCAAGTCAGTTCTCTGCTACTTCATTTTTGCTCATTACAATACGTTACTAGTATTTACTGGAAGATCACAGCACAAACCCAACAGAGAGTGCGCTGCTTTAATCTGTGGCATGCACAGGGCGTACGTAAGGCGCCCTTTTATCGGCATACAGGTATTCATACAGGCGTGAGAGGCCTACGCCTGACGTACGGCCACAGCTTTTAGATCTATGAGACCATTAACATAATTGGCTCTGGAGCAGATGAAGGGTTGTTTGCCTTAAAATCCTAGCAGCAGACTAAAACATCTAACTAATATCCACCTTCTAGTCAATGCTCTTTCTAAAAATAACATGCTCTCTCCCTGTACAAAGAGGAATTTGTAGCTCGCACTCAGCGAGTTGCATAAATCGTTCAAGGGGAAATGGATTTCCTTTAACGAGCGCTGCCTGCCCAGCGCCGAGCACGGGTGCAGCCGCAGCCCGAGCCGCGGTGTGACCTTGGCTTCTTTGAAGGTCCCCACAGCATCTCGAGCGGCGGGATCTCCTCCATGCCCCAGCCATCCCGCGCACCTCGGCACAGCCTGGCGAGCCTACTGCCAACCCTTCCTCCACCGACGGGACCTGGGCACAGTCTGCTCCCAAACGCCCCACCTGGCCCTGCTGCAAAGGCTTCTGACTCAGAATATTCCCAAGTAAGGTCAATCTTCATAAAAGTTTCATAAAAGCAACATACAGGAGTACTCCATAGCCTTAAAGGCTCCCGCCCACGTTGGAAGCATACGGCCTTAATCAGACCATCAGTCAAAAGCACAAACGCAGGCCAGGCGGCGGGATGGGATAGACAAGGATACCCTGCCATCTGCCGGGAACAGGCGGCTGGCTGCAGCTCCTTAGCCCCCTTAGCACCACAGACACAATCACCTGCTTTTAAAAGCCAAGGACTCCACGGAAGGTTATAGAAACCGTGCAAATCGTCCTGTGCATCACACAGGTCATTTGTGAAATACATAGTATTGGATGTACTTTGAAGGCCTATTTGTTTGCCAGGATCTCCTCTGGTGTATGCATCATTTTACATAATACCATCATAATTTCTTCTAATAATATCAACACTGTAAATTTTACCAGTCACAATAATTCTTGCATAATTTAATTTGTTCATTCTTTGAATAATAAGAGAAACATTCCAATATGTCAGTAATCTGGAAAGATTTGGTGATAAACTGTCATTTCATAACTTTCAACAGTTTCTTTATTTTGAGAATCTTATTCCAAGTATTTTGGTATTTTGAGGGGCTAGGGAGTGATTTTTGCTTCAGTTAAAACCCCAGCTGCTGGATTCAGGAGATTTCACAAGTATCTGAGCGTTCTCATTCTTTTCAAGCAAATTTCAAGTAAACAAGTTCAAGAAAACTTTAAAGAAAGGCAGGGGGAAAGCTTGGAAACAAAACTAAGAAATATCCTTATGCCTTTGAAGGCAGTAAATGTGGATCACCTGTATTGTCAGGGGCGAGGCAACTCTACTACAGCTACCTAACTCCGTACCAGCCAGGCTGCAAAGTCTGTAGCAGGGCTGTAATGCACTCACGGAGCTGGGTTTCCCGCTGGCGGCTTCCCGGGCTGGCACCGACACTGCAGGTCTCTGCTCCGCAGCCCAGCCAGGGGCGAGGAGTGCCGGCTAGCCGCGGCATCCACTCGGCACTGCCCATCTGCAAAGCCTACTCCGCATGGATGCTTCCAGGCTGTGCTGAAGACAGCTGTAACTTTAGGCTGGCAAGATAACACATGTGCCACACTAAGACAACCGCATGGAGAAAGCTCTGGGATAGCCACGGATGTTACAGCCCTGCGGTCTCCGCAGTGGGGTTACACGTCCTCCTCTGTGTGGGCAATCCCGCCTTGCTGCCTCGAGGTGCTGAGGATGAGGAACAAGGTGGGTCACGCAGAGAGGAAGGAGCACACCAATGTGCAAAGTACTTGTCCAGGGGTATTTGGGCTGGGCAAGGCAGGGAGGAGCACAAGGCGAAGGTGAGCAGTTTTGTTTAACAAACTCTTGCTAAAACTGCAATGTGGAAAAAAAGCATTATCTAGGCATGCTCATCTGTTAAAAACTGTTGGCTTAGCAGTTTCCTCATTACAAAAAATAGTTTAAGGTTAAAAAATACCCAAACAAACCACAAGCACAAACTCTTCCCCATTGCAGCAGCAGCAATGCAATTTATAATCAATGAAGAATGCAACATGTCATTTAGAGAACAAGGTGACACCAGAATCCTCAGTTGACAGCGTACATAAGTTCATTATAACGTAATGAAAACCTCCAAAAGATTCACAAATCTTTCTGCCTACATCAGTGAAGGCATGATGTCAAAATAGTCCTGTTATTTCTAACACTTCTTTAAACACTAGCGACTCTTCAGAAATGCACCATTAAATATTATGGGCCGTGCCTGTGAATATGCAGACTCCTATGTAGTCCTAACAAGAGGGGAATAAGACATTACAAATAACCTGACTACCAAGGAACCCCAGCCACTTAACAAATCTACTATAAACAGATTTATTCATAGTGATTATTTCATATCCACTCAGAAAGGCTGCCAACTAAAGGGAAAAAAGTTTAGCTGCACTGGGGAGTAACACAACAACAGTGTAAAAAGCAAAGCAGACTCAAATATTGGAGCCAGTGGAAATAAGTAGCTGAGCAGAGCTCAACTGCTCGAGCTGGAATCTGGCCAGGACAGAGGGGACGATGCCTCTGGTCCTGAGGGAGCTGCTGATCTCTTCGCCGCTGCAGTCCCCCATTAACACGAGAAGTGACACATCTGACGGTGGAGTGCTTCCCCCTCGCTCGCTGGCTGGAAGGAAACAGACTGCTTAAACGTTACACAAAACGCTAAGTGCAAGACAGCAGTTTAAATGTCTCTCAAAAGGAATACGCTCAAGTTGTGCAAGTGCCAAGCTCCTGCGTTTGTGTTGGTGTTAATTCAAACCCCACTTCAAAGCACTGCCAGCAAAGTGAGCAACAACAGGTTACCAAAAACAAACCAAAAAAAGCACCCACAGAAAAACACATCATAGGGAAAAAAGAGCGACTTTACAGATGAAGCTCAAATTAGCAATGAAGAAATGCAGTCTGCAAATAAGTTCAGTATAAAAACAGACCAGGAAATAATTGTAACTTCGCTCACTTGGGTGGCCCATGCCACTCAAGACAAACAGATCACATTTATTCTTGAAACAAAAAAAAACCCACAAAACAAAACAAAAAACCAACAAAAAAAGAGAGTATCATGCTTCCACCGAGTGACTGATGTTAAATTATTGAATTTCCTACCCTTTGAACTGCAAGCAGGACCCTTTACGAGGAGTCAGAAATAATCAAAACAAGAACCACTGTGCACAACCTATTCCCCACAGAGACTTTTTAATATGTTGGATATATATATATATATGTGAGCCCCCAGCACATAACCAGATTCACCCACACGTTAATAGGCAGGAAGACATCTCCCCACAGGTACCGCTGGCTCCTCTTGGGTCCGGGCCCCGGGGGCATTAAGGAGTCTGACCAGCCCTGACCTCCATCCCTGGGGATCCCCATCCTGCCCATTTCAGCCCAGCCCAGAGCACCAGTCCCTGCCCATGGCCCTTTGGGCAGCCCCCTCTGCCCTCGGTGGATGCAGCAGACCCCACGTACTTCACCCTCTCAGCAGCAGGGATTCCGAGTGAGCAAAGCACAGACCATCATCACAGAAACAGCTGCACAAAATCCCAAATCAGCTATGAGAGACAACATCGTGGGTGGGAGCTGCAGCACAGCCTCTTCACTCTGCAAGTGTCACCGCTCCCTTTCAATACGCTTTCACATTTAGGTGCAATTAACGATAGCTACTGATTTAAAATAGGGAAAAAAACCAAGAGAATGCACAAAACAGATTTCTTACAAAAACATTATTTCAGACATTAAAGAAATGCAATTTGTAGAAAAATCTCATCTCAAATTAAAGTAGAAACTTTTTTTGTATCAAACAAATTTTGGATATTGAAAGTGAAATAAGTATTTCCAAGAGGATGGTGCCAGAACTCAGTGATAACTCCTGTTTTTACAGGACATATGCTTTCTTCTACACTTGCTCTCACGCCCCGTATTATAATGGTTCCTTTGTATGTTTGCAGATGTGCATATGAGCGATAAGGGGATGCATAGATTTTTGTAAGCAATCTGCTTCAAGAGGCACTTAGAGCAGTGACCCCTTAAAGCAATTTCAAATAGTTGCCAAGATTTAACATTTATTTTGCTAGACAAATAGCCTATTATTGGCAAGTGGGTTGTTCTTCTAGTACGTCAATCAGGTCAGGCTTAAAATCAATACATGGCATTTGTCAGTCGTGTTTCATGTGTCTTCAGCCCGATTATATTCATTAAGAAAGAACAGACTACTAATAGCATTCATTGTAAATCAGGTTATAGTGTCAGGAAGCAAACAATCTTACTGCAAAATAATGAGCTTAAATTCTTAGCTAGAAGAGCCATACAGACAAAGCTCAGCTGTAAAAATCATAATGCATGTAGTCTTTAGTCTAAGATGACCTTCAGCCTACAAAAACCTGGAACAACGTTGCCTAAGTATTCCACCAATCTGTGTTTAGTATTAGTCACGAGAGGAAAAATAAGCCCAGTGGAGCCCTTCTTAAAAAGAAATCAGATTATGTCCCATATCCCATGGTTTTGTCCCACCATTATACACACTAGCATCTGAATAGAACTTCAGCCTTCCACAGTCCCCTGCAAACATGGAAAAACAGCTGATCAAGTTCCAAAAATAACCTTTCAAACAAGGCTCTATTTCTGTTTCTTCTTAGCAATACAAACTGATGAACGCAAGTGCTTCACATACACTCATCTGATGTATCAGGCTGAAGAACTTGGCTCAGAGTATGTGTTTTATCTCCATTTGTTTCCAATGCAACTGGAGAAGAGACAGCAAAGCCTACCCTTCTGCATCTTCAGCCACCACCTGCACTCCAGCTGCAACCACGAGTGGGTCACCCTGATTTATGTTCATTAATCACAGCAGCAAACGCAGGTGAGCACAGATCCGGGTTCCAGGCTGCAGTCCGTAAACAGGATCAACCACAGCTGATTTGCATTTGGAGTCAAACTAGGAGAATGTGAAAACACAGATGCTGGTTCTGAATGAGAAAAAGGAGAAGAAAGGCCAAAGGAGGAGTGCTCTAATTGGCACCGCATAAATACAAAAAAAAAAAAACAAAACAGGTTGAAAAGCATTTACATTTTTGAGAGAGGAGAAACCAATTACTTAGAAGCACAGTGAAGTCAGTAGTGGCTGTACCAAAGAGCTAATTAAGTAAATGTTACTGCAGGATTGCCAGAGTTCCCATTTTTTGAATTGAATTATTATTGAATTGTAACCACTGGCTGAAGCATGGGCTTCAAAGACCCAGTGTAGTTTCTATTTATTACCATGGAAGCAGAGAATGACATTCAACATATTTCAGTAAAAAAGGTCTTTAATGCTATTCATTAATGGTAATTATTAACTTCTGCGGACTGACATATCACGAACATTCTCTTTGGCTCTGTAAGGTATCAAACACATGATCAAACAGGATGATAGAAGTGCCTTTGAGAAAAATGCTGACCACTCATGAATTTATTCAATTGAGAAAACACAAGCCACCGTGTAAACTGCCTAGAAGCTTGGCACTATTGGGAAATGCCCAGTTATATATTACCATCTTTGTCATACACGCTGTGCCCCACTGGCTTGATCTGTCTCAGTATTGTACACTTTTCTCTGCAGCACCCAGAGGATAGGGTGACCTAGAATTTTATTGGAAATGGCAAAGTGATGTTCAGTACTGCCACGTTGCTCTTAATAACGCAGTTAATAGCCTGTGTCAACACAGACTATAATATATGTTTGGAATCCTTCGTTTTAATCTGCATCTTGCCATCCTTTGGATAGTGGATGCAAATGATATACGAATTAACATACTTCTGTATACAGCTGAATGTTACCATGAATGAATTATTTATAAGACAAGCTAATGACTAAATGATACTAACTTCAGAAACAGTAAAATCAGTTTTAGATCAAGTTTTTATGTTATTACATCTTACCAAGCAATCAGACTTGAAACACAAGCAGATTTCTCAAAAAAAAAAAAAAATATCCTCCAAACAGTAAAACAGCTGGAACCCTTTTAAGCCATTCAAGGGGAAAAAAGAAAAAATAAGAAAAAAGGACAAAAATCCCTTATAGAATCTTGGTATTCAGTTTTCTAGTCAGATATTTAGACATATGTATGTACTTATTTCTCTGCCCTGCTTACTGTTTACCCACAGTACATTACGATCACCAGACTGCCTTTTTAAAAAAGATGTGCACAAGCCCGGTGATGATGAGTTGCATCCACTCCATTCCCACACCTGCCCGTATATGGGAAAGCAGGGCCAATGCAGACCTACAGAAACAAGAATGAAAAGCCTGAACCAAGCAGGTTTCAAAACAAGAAGAAAAAGACACCGAGGTCATTCTCCTTCTTCCTTCAGTTGGCAAAAGTACAGATCGTTTTCGAACGAAAGGTTTTACGACGCGCATTGCCTAGCTCTGAGGTTTCGTGGGAGGAGGAGAGGGGCACTACAGAGCCCAGGCTTCCCGGCAGGATACGCAGAGCATCGCCTGCGTCCCTCCCGCAGGGCGTGCAGCCGAAGACAGCGTGTTCAGGAGCACAGATCGGGCTGTCCCCAAGCTACAGCTGCCACCAACCCAGAACCTCTGCTGCGGGTCCTTCAAGAAGAAACCCTTTAAGTGGCACTTTCCCCTCCATGAAGCCATGCTCAAAAGGCAAAAAGCATCTTTTGGTTTTTTTTAGTCTTTTAATTACACTGGGAATGGTAATGAAACTTTGTCTGACATAGAGACCACATGGACTGCACTAACATTATTAACTGCTGTGGTGCTGAAATTGCACAATTTTCAAATGATCTCCAAGAGCTGGACCTCTTGATCTTCAACCGCAATCTGTCTTGCAGAAGGCAGCATATGCAGCAAAAAAAGTTGGTAGTTACAGCCTCGCTGCACTGTTCAGGTGGCGAGTATGCAGGAGCGCTGCTTCAAACGTTACATTAATTGGTTGTAACCATTTTAAAATTTAGATGAAGTAGCCACCTTACCAATGTGACCAGGGAGGTAAGTTTTCACATCAACAGATTACCCAAGGGGTCTAACCGTTAACCAGTTAGTAGCCTGAAAACATTACCCAAAGTCATTTTAATGACCTTCAGCCATCAAAAAGAAGGGAAAAAAGCACACCTATGAAATCGGTGTCCCTGTAGTTAGCGCAGCAGTTTCTTCTGCCTCCTACTATGCTGACAAAGTCTCTACAGTGGACTGTCATAGGTAGCGACTAATCTTTGAGCTAGATGGCATCAGTGGAGACCTCCAAGCAAAGCGATGGTGTAAACAGGGAACTCTTTACAGAAACTACTCAATCGTCAAATTTGCATTTTCCCACTCCATAATCCCCAGGAGAGGTGGTGGAAAATCAGGCTCGCTAAACCTAGCAAGGATGACAGCATTTTGCAAGAATTGCTTTATTCC
>NW_009617050.1:34971-37860 GCF_000690535.1 Cariama cristata
TAGTAGTTTCGAGGAAAAAGGGTGGGGAAGAAGGGAATAATTGAATGAAAAGAAAAAAAAAGTCTGCTGTGTGTATTACACATTTTTGTTACTTTGCTAGAGGTGTTCTCCTGTGAGAACTCAGTTGTTTCCAGTATGATGTAGCTTTGATTTTATGTAATATTTTTTTTCCAAGACTTGTAAGCAACAATTACCGCCACAGCTACCTAAAACAATTAAACATGATAACCATCTATGCCAGTACAATCAACCCAGTCGGAACCTGAGCCATTCACCCATGGATTTCCCCTCCCCATCCCCAGTTCCTCATCAGCTGGGAAAGTCACATTTTCCGAAAACCATTCCCGGGATGGCCCCAGCAGCATGCCACGGAGGCCACCCACTTTGAACTATTTCAGAGCAGAACGTATGGCACAGGTAACGTGATATGCCACGAATACACAGTTCCTTCTTGATATCGCACAATACCATCACTCTCACGGAGTAATCACTAACAACCGAATTCCAGCGAAGCAGGGCTAACTCCAGCTCCCGGGTCAGTCGCTCCGCCTGTGCGTCTCCGATTTGGATCAGAGGAAACTGCTGGAGCCTGGCTCCAGGCAGGCAGGGCTGGGATCAGCCTTGGGCTCTGCCAAGTCCAGCGTCACCAGCAGCCTTTAAATACTGCTCACAACTCACTATTACCTGGGCTCAGGAAAATGAAAAGGAGTCATGAAAAAAATGACCAACATGTTTTACAAAGTAGATTTTTAACTTGCAGTTACTTAAACCTGGCTCATCCATCATACTGGAAACCCCTGACAGCTGACCAACAGCAGCATTTCCCACTGCAAAAGCCGAGCAGCTTATTAACGTTGTTTATCTTTCTGAGCTGAGATTCTGTGCATCACATAAAGAACAGCTACTCACACCTTGTGAAAAGTCTCTAGGTGAAGAAAAATCTAAGACAAAATTCTCTTTCACATGGATCTTTTTGAGAAGAGTCAAACAAATGCTCGTAACACTTTTTTTCCCCATACCATACTCCATCCATTTAAGAAGCCACCGCACAAAACCAAACCAACCACCCCACTCTCCACCCTGAGAATCCGTGCTCCGCTCTCCCACCTCTGCCCCGAGCTCCCGAGGGACCGGTCCCTCTCCCAGACCCCCAGGAAGCAACGGGACACGGCGGGTCCGCTCCCTCTGCACCGCACAGCACTTCGCTGGGCTTTGCTGTCCACTGGGAAGCTGACCAAATCCCCACAGAAAGCACCCCTGCAAAGGGGGGGGTGTGTGTGAAATTATGAAAGAAGCACCTTTTACCTTTAGGTGTGATACTTAGCCATATTTACAAGGCAACACACTACAGCTGCATGTTATTTCCAGAGTGTGCAGGCCCTTTGGGAAATACATGCAAACATTTTCATAATGGAATCAGCACTAATCAGAGGCCACTGATAAAAATAGCCCTGATGAGAAAGTGAATAGCTTTAGGACTATTTATATATGCTAGCCCTGTGCAGCTGGGGGGGGAGGAAGACTCTTTAAACAAAAAAAAAAGAAAGAAAAGCCAGAGTTCCTCATCTGTGTACAATTAATAAAAAACTGGATCATCCAAGCACGGGTTTTGGATGGATGCCCTAGCTCCAGTACTTCAGAGCGAAAGAAAGCAGCTCTGCAGTCTCACTCCACAGGGAATAAGCACCACTCGCTGCAGAAACGAACGTACTATACTGCATTTCATCTTACGGCAACATTAATGACTACTACCAGTTTGTTTCATATTTGCAAAGGAAAATTTAATAATAAAAAAAGGTTTAAATTTGTAGGCATAGTTAGGTTATTTTTGCTGAATTTCCAAATGGAAAACGATGCATTTAAGCATAATGCAAAAATTTACTGTCTTCATTATTTTACAATATAAAATATTTTCTTGAAATATGAAATGCTACAGTTATCATTGACGGGTACACCACTGTGAATGCCATACTTTCTCCATGGCCTACTCCACCGTAACGGACACCTTGCAAATCACTTTGAATGTTCGCATTCACACTTAGGAAACTTATCAACCTAAAACTTCTCCAGAACTGCCTCTGAAATCTGGTAATCACAGCTGCACTTTTGAACCCTACAGAAGAACCTTCCCAATCCACCGATTTCAATTAAGTAAATTGCTTTCCTACCTGACAAGGAACAAAAATATAGGTCGCTAACAAAACATGAAATGTAAGGTTTGTTTGCCTATCTCAGCATGAGAGGCACCGTATCACCTCCAACCAAAGGCTCAGCCGAGTCAGTGCTCTCTCTTCAGCAGTGGTGGCTAACACATGCCTAAGAAACAGAGAACATCCAAAGCGGTGTTTTTGCTGGCACACCTTCTCACGCTTCCAGCGGTTATCGGGAGATCGCAGGAAGATCAAGATGTATGAAGTTTACAAACCAGTTCCTTCCACAGTGCAGGCAGTGATACTACACCTATAGTGGTATCTTTATGGGATAATATTTTGTTGCAGTGTTAAAACTGGAAACATCGTTCTGAGGTTTTATGATTTACTACCTTTCTAAAATTTGAGGGAATAAAGGCACTAAATGTCTTGAGTTCTTAAAAGCGCCTATTAAGTGCTCTGGTTTCAACAGAATTTTTGCCTTAAGTTACGTATTTAAAGAGAATTTATATGCTTAGCTTTTCCTCAAAAAGGTTACAAAACTCTTGCCTGAGCAATTTGGCCATAACCAGATGGTAAGTAAACTTTAGAAGGAGGAGATGGACCTTGCTTTTCCAAACCCTTCTGCCACTTCTCTAAACTAGGCAGATTTTAAGAAGGTTCTATTATAGCATCTAAATCCATTGTATTTACTCAAATGCCATAACAAGAACAAATAAATTATTTTCCGTGTTCACCT
>NW_009617051.1:0-13384 GCF_000690535.1 Cariama cristata
CCGCTGCCCGCGGCGCCTCGGCACCTTCCCTGATGGGGAGGCAGCCGGCTCCGGAGGAGGGAAGGGCGAGCTTGGGAGTCGCGGGGTAATCAACCCCTCAGCCGGGAGGCGTGTTGTTTTCTTAGTTTCCGGAGGGTACGGGAGATGGGATGCAAGTCCTGGCCTCCGCACTCGGCGGTGTCTGTGGAGGTGAATGCACTCATCAGGGGGCCCGGAGATGCTGGAGGCATAGGGGAAGGGGGATGTTTTGGAACAAATTTTTTTCTGGTCCCGTTTCTGGCTCAGGGATGTGCGGGAAGTGGGAATAGCGCCGTGGGCAGGTCCTGCTCTTCCCTCTTCCGCAGTGTCTGAAGGTTGGGCTGGGCTGCTGTAGGGTCAAGTTGATGCTAATCCATATTAGGAGCATTGTGACAAATTTAAGGCGACCTCTGCTCCTAGCTGATATAATAAAAGATTGGCATATGATGAGTTAACTTTTTCTAAAGGTCTCTTGTTCCAGTGCTGAGTGTGTATTTTCCTTCACAGGGATATGTAAAAGTAGTCGTATTGCTTCTGCTCTCTAAAAAACTGCCAAATTGTTGTCTTGGGAAGAGTAGAGCAAGGTAGTGACCTAAAATATTCTGAGTGCTGACGGGTTTCAGGAGTCGCAGGTATTGTCTCATTTAGCAGCCACTACAGAGCTCTCTTTCATAAGCCTAACGGTTCACTTCTTGAGTCCTGTAAACTTTCAGTATTTGTAATATCCTGTACTGAGGAATTCATAGCTTAACCTCAGACCCTGAGAAGCAATGCTACCTTTTGTTTGTTCTGAACCTCGCCTCTTTCTGATTTAATTTTATGCCCCTTGCTCTTTTCTTTTTTTTCATTTTGAAAGAATCAATGAATAGTTGGTGTCTGTTTACTCTTTATCAACACTTGTGATTCCTATCATATTTACTCTGAGTTATAAAAAGACTTATGTTTTTGTTCTTTATGTGTATCCTATGCTTGCAACATGTGTCCCATGCTGGAATGCCGTACTCCTTGTGCCAGCATCATTAGCTGTGTGCTCTTTGTCCCAAGCTTATTTTTTGATTTTAAAAAGCTTACATTCTCTTCTGTGTCAGATGTAAAATACATAGCATGAAGGCTCTGTTTGACCAGTTTGCCAGTGTTCAGCTGCACACAAGTTATTCTATAGGGAACTTAAGCTTATGAGACACATTTGGCATTTTAACTTAGTATTTCCATAAAAAAAAGATGCATTTAAATGTTCTTCTTAGAAGGAATTTACGGAGATCTTGGAAAAACAATGAAAGATGCGATTTGTAATCAGTAGGAGGAAACTGAATATGCAGCTTGATTTGCTTAGATGATGAGGCTATGATTCTTTTGGAGTCCAAAATGTTTTCACACAATTTGGTATCGTGTGAAGATCCATACCTTTAAAAGGAGTATTTTTTTACTTTACTTTGCTGTGCCTGTATGTGTAAATCTGATAGACTCCTGGGAGTCTCCTTGCCACTGGTAACTTCTGCTCACTTTTTAAAACTGGGATACTTGATGCAAACAAGACTGGCAAATATTGCAATATTGTAGCACACAAGCCATGATACAGTACACACTGAGTGCATGCTTTAACTCATGTTTTAATCATATCAAAACTATTTAGAGACACTTTTGAAAACTGTTATTGATTGACCAAGTGCAGGTTTTTTTTTCCCTCCCCCAGTGAAATTTGGGGGCAAAGGAGGAGAAATCAAAGAGAATGCAAAGTGTATGTGGCCATTTTTTTTTCAATGAAAAAACTGAGATTTTCCTGATATACACATTGCCTTTCAAATACAACAGTGGCTTTGTTACAACTTTTCTTAAAAATAGAGTGTTTAGAGTGCTAATGAATGCCAGGTGACGAAAGATGATAGGAAGATGAACTAACTGGGGGTTTTTTTCTACCTCAAATAGGAGTCAGGGATGCTTTAACTGGATTTATCATTCATCTTGCAATGTCCCTAGTGCACCTCTTCACAGAACCTCATGTCTTTTTTTTCTTTTAGCCAACAGTGATGAATAAGGCATTGCCAGAATCTATAAAAGGTAGGAAGGACATATGTTACTCACTTTTTATGAACTGACTGTGATGCCCAGGACCTCTGCAAGTTGCTTTTATCTCCAGGGACATGTATAGTGGATCTGGGCACAAAACCCTGCAATCCCGGCTCTTAGTCTTATACCTTTACCTTAAGCTTACACCTGTGCTCACCCTTGAAGCGCATCAGGGTCGCTTGTCTTCAAATAAATTGTGAAGGGTACCTGTCTTGACAAATCCGTCCTTCTGCATGTGGTTGCAGGAGGAAAATCAAGTTTAATACTCTGCAGCTTTTGATTATGGCAGTTTACATGTTGCATTCATGTACTGGGGATTCAGATATCTACGGGAGTCCTAGATTTTTAGTTCCTGTATGACTGTGCAGCTCCACCTTGGTGTAGTGTTATTTCACAGCTGTGCAGCTGTTTCACAAGCTTGTTTCTAATGCTCTTTGGAAATATTTATTATCCAATAAACATAATCTTGGATTCATAGAATTTAAGATCATTGATATTTGGTCACTAATATCGTTCCTCTCCTATAAAATTTGAAGTATACCTGCCTGTAGTGAGACTGTTGATGCACTGAGGTTTGTGTGATTGAGGTGCCCAAATACTTCATGCAGACCACTTTGTTTTCACTGTGATTCCCTAAGAAATACCGCTTACGTGGCAAAGCTTATCTGTGTTTCATCCCTGCAAAAAAATTTCTTTAAATCGATAAACCAATTTCAGCCTAATTTAACAGGGGTAGAGGTTTTAAAAACATTATATGAAAGGTTTTGGGTGGTTTCTTTTATTGTTTTGAAACAACTTTTGTGGCAAAAGGGATGAGGCCTTTCTAGCATTCACAGTGAGGGGACAACCAGTGAGAATTGCACTCTTGTTAGGCATCAGTAATATGTGCATGGGAGCAGAACCTCAAGGCAGAGCTCTGCAGAAAATGAACCTCCTTGATTCTGCTGTTCACGTGGAGCTCTGGGTTGTGGACTGCATAGTTCCTACTGTGCTGCTGCAGTCTGACTTGGCTTGTTGATTTTTTTTTTTCCCCCTCTGCTGCCACTCAGGCTTTTCCTATGTGTTTTGTTTCTCTTGCAGGTAAATGGCGGGACAGAAAGTGGTATGAAAACTTTGAAAGGCACTGAGAAGTCCAAGTAGGTCATTCATTACTGAAGAGTATTAGGGATGAGGTCTCCTATTTAACTTTTTGACTCTTTCTTGGCATGCATTCGCAAAGTCTGGCACTTGTCCATTCATTTGGCACTTGCCTAAAACAATAGCGAGTAAGCTGAGTTGTGGAACAGTAACGCACTCTTGATTAAATTGCTGAGAACCCCTTTCTCTTCCCTGTCAAGTCTGGCGGCTAAGCTGCACACACGAAAAATCTTTTAACTCTTTTGCATGGGTGAAAATGGTAGGATGTACTTAGAACTGCCTTATCCACTCAATCCATTGTTGAAAGTTTCTGTCTGACTTCATGTATCAGGTGGACAGAGTGAATCATCTCTGATCTAGTTTTTGTTACTGAAAGATGAGCAATTAAGTAATTTAGATTTCCTAACTTCTGCCTGCTCCTGATAAAGCAGTATCAAACTTCTGAACCTGCAAAACAAGGAGGGATTGATCAAAGGTGGTGGCTGAACAGAGTGACACGGCTCAATACAGGTGATTTCGGCTGAACTCCTGGTGCATTTTCTGTTCATTTTTGGCCAAAATGGAGCTCTATCCAAACTGGAAAGAGTTACGGAAGACCTGACAAACTCTCTGAAAATGAGGTTATCAAAGAGCAATATCAAAGCTAAAATCCACCTAACAAAGAGGCATCTGGTGTTAACTTAGCAAAGGAACAGACATATCCTACTAAGAAGTAGTTCCTCTGCCAAGAATTTTTCGAAGCACAGGAAGTATAAAAAGCATAAATCTAGAAAGCCCCAGAAGAATTCAGGTTCATGTTTCCTCTCCGTTTTTTGTCACTGTTTTCTCCCTTCTCTCAGCAGACAGGGAACTCTCCTTCAGAAGTATTAAAGGGAAGATCCAGAAGTTTTTTTCTCTCCCACCAAAAAAATTTGATGCAACATGAAGTTATTCTGTGATTTCACTTATGATCGCTTTGTGGGGAGGGGGAGTGGAATCCAAATAGAGAATTTCCCCAGCAAATGTCCAGCTGGGTTACGGGAGAGCAAGCTGTCCATGCTAATGATACCAGAAAATACGTAATTAGGTCAGAACAGGAGCAGCTCTCCAGATGATGTCTCGACATGTTGACTGAAATCTTACACATTCCAAAGGAAGTGCCAGGTGTGCAGGCAGCGAAGGCAGACTTTGCAACATCTTCTGAGAAGGAGACTAACCCAAACAGGAAAAAAAAGTTTTCTAATTCAAAGGCACTGATGGACAAGATAGAAATAGCTCTCATCTACATATTTTTGTGCAACACTTCTTTGTGGGGTGGTTGGGTTTGGTAGGGTTTTTTTTATTCTTTGAAAATTATTTCCATTCTGCTGTAACTGCTAGAACTCTTCATGTTCTGATGATCTTCCACCTTAACTGTAACGAAAGTTCTTCCTCTGGCAGGACTAAGCAACCCAAATTACCTCTCGCTACTTTGGATTTTCCATTCACTTTCTCTTGCTGAGTAACCTTTAAACTTGGCTTTGAAGCTTGTGCCCAGCTTTCTGTTTCTAAATTCTAAGTCTTGTTTTTGATGTGTTGATGTGTTAATCTGTATTTTTCTCTTTTTCAGTTCTTGTTACCTGTTGTATGTGGAGTTTTTATCTCTAAAGTTTTCTTCAAAAAGTCTTTTGAAGCTCACCAAAAAAACCCCAAACAAACCCTAGACTAATTTTCCTGCTCTTGGTAATGTTTGTTGGTAATTCTGTTTTCAGAGTATGGGTTTTTTTTCAGCATATATTTATATTCAAATAGCATGCAGTGCCAAGTTCAGGGGTGCTTGAGAAATAAAAAGAATTTTCCATGCAAATTTGAATCCCAGCTTCTTGCTATCTTATGAGAGTTTTATTGCTAGGCAAATTGTTTACAAGAAAAAAATAAACAGACTTCATACACTTTGAACAAAGCGATATGTGGATTTAATAGAAAAAGCCTGATGGAGGTAATATTGTTTGCTTAGTTGTGGCTTAAATTAAAAAAAACTCTTGTCTTCCATATGTAAATCTTTAACCAAACGACATCTGCGTACAACATAGAGGTTTCTGGAGTGAGGAGCTTCTTTAAATTTTGTGTTTCAGTACTAAATCATATTTATCCTGGTGCGTGTTTGTTTTTCTGTACTACATATGCCACACATGATTCCTTTCAGCTAAGACAACCTACTTGAAAGCAGCCCTGCAGAGAAGCATACTTAAGCCTAGAAACTCTTTAACTGTATTTGGGTAGTTCATACTTAGCCTGATGCTTTTGCATGTTTGCATGGAGTTGTTTCCTGTAGCAAATGTTGCTCTTCTAAAATCCAAGCCTTAATCAGGTAATTCAAGATCTTAATGCTGTGAAAGAGCATTTGTGTTCCAGGCTTTTTTGTTACCTTACTACTGTTCTCTGGATTGAAGGCTCTAATGACCTCTTAAATCCCCAACAAAATAATCTTTGGGTAACACACTTTCATTAGAAATTTTAAATCGGGTTGAATCAAGCTATTTTAGCTGCTGATGATATGGGATACATGTGGCTTTGTAGTTTACCAATATATGAAACTGCCTATATTGTCTTACAATATTGATGTGACGATCCTCCAGATACCAGCGCCAGTGCAATTCTGAGATACCCTGCCTTTCTGTGAAAAGCTCTGCACAGAAATGCATAGAGGTGTAAGCCCTTGGGGAGCTTGTGGTTTGTGTTTTAGAGAGATCTGTTTCCAAGTCTTTGCAATTTGTTTATTTGAGAAACTAGGAACTAGGCATATAAAAGACCTTGTATATCTTGTTCTCCATAAGACTTTTGTTGCTGTCATTGAGTTTTTATTGCATGTATCCAACTGGCTTAGTTCTGCCATTTCTGTGATGTCACTTGTTATTGACTGATCAAAATGGTGGTCTGTTGCATAGGTAGTTCATTTGGAAAAAAACTTTTGCTCTGGAATTGTTGGTCACCACTAAGGTGTACGGCACAGCATCTTCTAGTACTTCAGTGGTTTGAAGTAAACGCAGGAATAAGCTTTACAACCTGCTCTCTGTGCTGCAGTCCAGTGATACTTTGGCAGCAACAGCAGTGTATCATGTTCTTCCGCCGTGATTCATTCCCACCGTATGCTACCACTGGCTTGGTTGTACCAACACAGTTGATTGTGGTACTACTCGGTAAACTGGATGAAACAACTACTCACCCTTTTTCAGTGTGTGGTCACAGCTGAGGAGATGGTGTGTTACCTGAGTGGGGAGGGGAAACATGGTTTGGAAACTTCTGAAGGCAGCCTTGCTGCTGGAGAGAGCGTGGCAGTGTCTCAAAGCAGTGATCTGCCCTACAGGGAGACCAGTAATAGAGACTAGGATGGTGAGTTATGGTTGCATCTTCAGGTAGAACCATGTTACAGTGTTAAAATACATCTGCTCTTCTGTCACTGTTTGCTTGTAGCACTTAGACCTTTTGTCTTCAGAAATACTATGGTGTATTATATGCTGCTAGTAACAGCATTCAACCTCTATTAAGAATATAATGCTAAAAATGTTTAATTTGTAATGTTTTAAGTAATTTCGTATTAAAAGGAGTTTCAACTTTAGAAACTTTTTTTGCACTTTACAACCCCTAAGCCTCTAATTTTGACAGAACTTATCTATTTTTTTTTCATTTTATTTTTCCCCCCCCTAACTCTGTTAAATGAAAATCTTGGTGCAGCTATTCTGGAATAATATATGCAGTCCTGCTGTTAGCTTTTGCTGAATAGTGCTGTTCTTCCTTTTACTGATTACCTTTACAATATGCAGTTGCATACATATCTCTCTTTACATTTGACTGGAGCCTTGAAATGAGATGACTGATTTTTTTGATGTATGATAAAACTCACATGTATCGTTTTCTGCTGAAGCTCAAAAGTACTTTCTAGATTTCATTTCAGGTGATTCATGTTGGTTTAGAAATGTAATTCCTGCCATTTTCAAAAAGGATAAACTGCTTCTACATCTTCCTCCTCCTTGTTTTCTTCCAAATTCTTCCCCTCCAATGGCCTGATGGGTCTTTCTGGAGCAACGTTACTGCACTACTTCCCACCACTGATTGGTTTTTCAATAGTGCGTGTGTACATACATCAGTACTTCCCTAAGCACTATATGTTGTGCTGACCACAGTTGGTAGCACTCCAGTTGCCTGTTGCAGCTTTGTGCCAAGGCTTAATGTAGTCTGTTTTCACTTAGTACAGAAGAATCATGTATGCTCCCAGTGGGAAGACAGCAGTATGTGGATACAGATAAAGACTTTGTCAAAAAGGAAAAAGCTGAGATTTAAATGATAATGAGTTGTTGATTTGTGTGGATGGTCTTGAAGAGGAATTTGGAGGGAGGGGTTTTTGTGGCTTTTATAAATGAAGTACTTTACTATTGCTTATTTTCCTATGTTCCCTCTGCTATTTCAATGGTGTTGGAGCTGTGATCTTTCTGGAATATGCAATATAGTTCCTCCCACTATTTGTTTCTTCTGTTTGAAGCAGCATATTTGCTGCTTGTTGCAAGTTGAGGATTACTGATAGTACCTCAAAGGCATTTGGGTGAGAAGGCAGATGCAAGTTCCTTCTTGTTCAGGCTAGCAGTGGGAGCTCCAGTGTACAACAAATGACTGCTTGTAGTTGTTCCATGCTATTTTCAAAGTTCCTACTGTTCATGTGATGTAAGTTTAGAATGAATTGAGTTTTAGGCTATATCCATTTGATTATCAAACCTGCTCTTCGCATATCAGGAAAGGGATAGGGAAGCCTTTAAGTGTCAGATACTTCTTGTAACAATTCACCAGTCTGCCAAGGAAGGTTGGTTGATTGCTGATCTTTTGCAGCATGTATTTTTCTAATGCACAGTATAAGCTTGCTTTATTGTAGCTCAAGCCTATTAAATTCTGCTTGTTCTGTCGCTATTAGTGAGAATAATCTGTTCTTGGCTTCTTTTGAAAAATTCTGTATGTATTCTAATCTGGGTACTATGGCTAGTTACAGTCAAAGAACAGCTTTTCTTGTGCATGCTACTTTGTGAACATTTTATCTGGTGTCCTCTAAATAATGCAGTTTCTTGAGGTCTGATTGATCCTGAATTGAGTGAATTGTCATAGTAAACAGTAGCAGTGCCACCCAGCAATAGATATCTTGGTTTATTATATAATTTTTGGACCTACCTTTGTGGTAAACTGTTTAGGCAGTAGACTATGTAGACAAGAAGTGTGAATCTTGGAGGGGGTGTGTGTACAGAGGTTTGTGTGTGAACCTACAAATGACAGAGTATCCTGTTACTAGGTCTGAGGTCACAATCCTTATCCACTTGCAGGTACCTCTAAGGACTTGTCCCTTTGCCTGTGGGAAACTGTCTGGCAGTAAGGCAAGACTGTGGGAATCTGGCTAATTTGTACTTACGTGGTTGGAATGCAGCAGTTGTCACTGAGCTTTCAACTCATTGCATCTCCATTTCACTATTGTCTTCCTAGCCTGTGAGCTCTTCATAATGGCTTCTGAGACACTGAGTATATCTAGCTGTGATAAGAAATTGTTAGCAATATTGAAGACACTTGCTAAAGCTTATCTTTAAAACTACTGTCATTGAGTATACTTTTCCTAACTTTTTTTCTTGCTTTGTGCAGGACTTTGTTTCTGGGTAAAGAATGCAGACTATAAAGTGCGTAGTTGTTGGAGATGGTGCTGTGGGAAAAACTTGCCTTCTCATCAGCTATACCACCAATGCCTTCCCGGAAGAGTACATCCCTACTGTGTTTGACAACTACAGTGCCCAAATGACTGTTGATGGTCGGACAGTTAGCCTGAATCTCTGGGACACTGCAGGCCAGGAGGAATATGACCGCCTGCGCACGCTTTCATATCCTCAAACCAATGTATTTGTCATCTGTTTCTCCATCGGTAGCCCCTCGTCTTATGCAAATGTGAGGCACAAATGGCATCCTGAAGTTTCTCACCACTGTCCAAATGTTCCTATTCTTCTGGTGGGCACGAAGAGAGATTTGAGAAATGACCTGGAAACAGTTAAAAAGTTGAAAGAGCAAAGCTTGGCTCCCACTACCCCGCAGCAGGGGACTTCGCTGGCTAAACAAATTGGAGCAGTCAAATATTTGGAGTGCTCAGCATTGAATCAGGAGGGTGTTCGGGAGGTGTTTGCTGAAGCTGTACGTGCAGTTCTGTATCCTGTGACAAAGAAGAACACAAGAAAATGTGTCTTATTGTAGTTACCTTGGGTGATGGATGTTCGAAGTTGAATATTGACTAGAATCTTGGAGGGCTCTTTAATGAGATAAATTGAAGATTTGCATCTTGCACTAACAGCTCTAAGCAGAAATGGTTTATGCAACGAATACTCTTGCAGTCTTACTGCTTCAGGGAAACTGAAACAGAATGTTGTTTTTTTCCAACTGAGAGGTCAAATATCTATTGCTAAAGTTCCAGTCTCCACCTTCTCCAGGCATCACTTGGCTTCTGTCCTTATTTAGTGGAGGAAAATAAAAGAAGGGACTTCTTTGAAGCCACACTTCTTTACTAGATAGCCATCAGTTACTAGATTTGCTGAAAAGCACAAATTCTGATGACTTTGCTTTAAGCGTAGCTGCTGCTTTTCCCATCCCTTATTTACTGATTGAATTTGTTTTACAAACAGAAGTCTGGCTGTCCAGTTGTTTTAATTTGTCAATTTAAAGCTTGAAAACAATTTGTTTACATGCAAAAATTCCTGAAATATTAATGAGGTTCACCTTATAGTGAACTGTGATAGTTTATATGAAGAGTTAGCATAAAGCTTGTTTAATGCAATGAGCAAGACCCAGGGAACACCTGCAATGATTTTATTAATAGAAGCAGGAACTGATTTCTCCTAATGTAAGGACTTAAGATAATGATGACTCACTCAAATGAGTGATTTTCGTACTTTTGAATTGGAGAGGTGGAAGAATAGTTTAAATGCAAGTCTTCCGTAATCTAAACTGAGTTTTTATTTCACTCTCCAGAGAGACTTTGCACGCTGAGAATAAAGTTAACAGTTACCTTCTTGGACTGCCTGAGGTAGTTGGGATGACACTTCTCAAAATGAGATTTTCAGTGTGATCCCTTTGATGAATCCCAGAGACTTGATAGCAGCCTGTTTGCTCTTGGGGAATTCATTGCTTCGCTTCTTAATGTTCTTGGGGCCACCAACTGAGATTTTTACAGCAAATTCCTTTGGACTTTTTCTGGGAGGACACTGACAGAAAATTTGGAGGTTCTATTTACAGGAACCCTCCTTTCTTCCTGACAACTCACTGATGGTTTCAGTTAAATTTGTAATGGTTAGCCAATCACTGGATAGGTTTACCTGGGCAGTTTTTTTCCTCTCTAGGAGGTGATCAGTTATTATAAACTCTTTTAACTGAAGTTCTATTTACGTACTTTTTAACTTTCTTTAAGCAGCTCTAGTGAGTGGCAGCTGGCTTTTATTTTCAGGATGTGCACTGTTCTTTATGTGTGATTCCGGGACCAGCTGAGGAGTGAGCGCATGAAACCTTCCTTAGACTTAACCTTACAGCTTGGTGGTCTGAAAGCAGCATGCTTCAAAGATACTTTGTGTGAAACCAATGGTGCTGGACTGGGCTTTGTTGGCTGAAGTTGACAGTGCTGTCTTTGTCCGGATGCAGCCTCAATTGGTAATTCAGAACTTGCTTTCTTGTGATTCCCACACATGCAAAACTGCACTGGTGTATACCCTGGGCAGAAAAAAGCCTCATTTCAGGAAGATAACAGAAAATACATCAACAAGGTTATTCAGGATCTTGTGTTAATTTGACCTTGCTTTGTCTGATGTGGGCAAAAATACCAGGTGGACAGAAACATTCGTATTTGTGCCCTAATTCCCCTCTTTGAAGAGGATGTGCCTTTCTTCAGCTGGTGTAACTGATGCTGACACTAACTGCAATTTTTGTGTATCTGAGGCATGCTCATACTGGTACTGCTTTAGCAAACTGCAACCCATAGATCACAAACTGCAGTTAATCCAAATACTGATATATGTGGCTAGTGAACTAACACCGAGTTCGAAACATTGCCTGATCGCAAGCAACACCAAAACACCCGTTATGCATGATGTTTGCAGAAGCCTAGAGACTCTGCATATTTTTCTTCACCAAGTGCCATTGCCTGGAGTGTCTTTGCATCTTTTGCACTGTAGAAGAAGTGCTGTTCCAGATGGGGCTCCTACTGCAGTGCCCTGCAGGCTGTGAGGGCGTAGGAGTATTTCAGTGAGGTAACCTCTACTCACCACGTTCTGCCTTTACTTTAGTAGTAGGCCTTTAGTGTGGGCTTGACTTGCAGGCAGCAATTAACTCTGTGCCTTGTAATTCAAGATTATTTCCTGTAGGTAAATTTCAGTAACTGAGTAAATAGTTTATCATGTTTAAAATGTATTTATTTAAGCCAGTGCACATGGGGTTTTTTTTTAATGCTGGTCAGGACTAAATCAACTGTCTAGTTACGCTGGTGCAAGCCCATAACCTTTACTTCATTCAGAGATGTACTTTAAAAAGTTTGTGATATGTTAAAATAGACTTTTAATTTCAACAACAGGCACCTCTCTTTTTTTTTTGCTACATATATTTGCAATTTTGTACTGAAGCTACTACTGTTTTAAAAAGTTTTTACTTTTTTACATACTGAAGTCTTTCAGTTCTGCATCTTTTGTGGTTATTCCTAACTGGATTACAATAATTTTATGGAGAAGAAATCCCGTGAGCAAGTATTATTGCACACCCTGTCCTGTTTCTGTAGCCTCACAGAGCAGCCATCCTGATGTTAACTGGAAGAGAGTATGGTGAGATAAACTTCAACTACTTCATCAATTTATTTGAGTTGATTACATTATCCCCATCTAGATTACGTAATAAATGGATTGCACAGCAGTACTGAGGAGAATAACATGATAGTGATGAAAATGAGCAGAAAGTGAACTTTGAACACCATCAAAAACTTTTTACTGACTTTGGAGTACCTCATTAATAGTCATTTAGATGCCTTGTATTTCTGTCACTTTCTGCCAGGAGCAAAAGTCCTGCTGGCTGATAGCTGGTTTCCTCCAGCCTCTGCTTTTCATGAGAATGAGCTTCAGGAGCACACGGATCCAACGAGCTTTTCCGTTCAGTGGGCATTCTCAGTTTGTGATCTTCCTTCCTTTCCCCTCCACCCACCCTACAGTTCTTGGTGCATTTTATTGTAAGTAGTCGAGTGCTTCAATCTACAATCCATTCTGTTCCTCCCACTTTTTTTTTTTTTCCTGTGGGCAGGTGACAAATACAGACTTCACACAATCCCACAGCTGGATTTTGTCTGGTTTTGGGAGATCAGAAAACCTGGGTTAAGCTGTGCGGGTTTCCTGAACTGTTCAAGAATCTTGAACAGATTCGTCCGTTTGTTACTGAATAGAAACGCAGCGTGTATGTCTTAATTCACAGAGGAGACTCTCTATGAAGAGACCGATTTTAATCTTTCAGTTTGTGAATGATTTCTCAAATACTAATGTGTTTTTTTAAAAAAAATATAGCTGAAGCCATCCACAGGGAGCTGAGCAGTTCAGGAATTCTGTGTCCAAAGGATCTTACGAGGCACACTTAGATGTATAAGTGCTTTTTCCAGTTTACAGCTGTAGCTATTTCTATGAAATTTAAACTAGAAGAGCCTCACCATGCTTTGTCTCCGAGTGCTAAACCTCGCTCTGTAGAAACCTTGGTGCTGCTTGGGCTGACCCTGAGAAGTGGATGGATCTCACGGGGGTCCCAAGCCCCCGGGTGGGCTGTGATAAGTGCCCATTAGCAGTTGGGAGCCCAAGACTTTTAAGTGTGGTACTGATACATACACTGGCAACTTGATTTTATACTATAAAAGAATTTGTATTGCAGCTAACAGTTTTAAAGGATTTTTTAAAAAAAAAAATTACGCAGAATTAAGTTGTAATAAATCTTTCCTCATCTCTCTGGCTCTCGTATTAACTCACCCTGCTGTTTGTAACGCACCTATTCTAAACGTAGTTCTTTCCTGTGGAAAGCCAGACCCCGTTTCTTAAACGCAATAAACGATTTTTCGGTCAACGCCGGAGCCTCTGCGCTTTCTTCGGAAGGGCGGGGCGGGGCGGGGCCGTGGCCGCGCGGT
>NW_009617052.1:0-35340 GCF_000690535.1 Cariama cristata
CTTCTCTCTCTTTCTCCCTGTGAACGTATGTCCTTCAGATTGTCATGCAACTCATCCTTTTAACTCTGTCTGCCTGATCACTTCCACTGTTGTCTCGGCCAGACATAGAGTGCCAGAAATCTTAAGACACTTGAAAGAAACAGAAACGTTTCTGCACACATGGACAAAATGAAGCATTTACAAGTAGACACATGAGAAAAGACGTCTTTGGTCAGCTGATTAAACAGAGCACAAATCTGTTTAAACTGAGTCATGATTTGTTAGAGCCTCAGCTGAGTGAAAGGAGACTAAATAAAATCTGGGATTTAAATTGTCTTTGCTGGACGTATACCGCATTAATAAGATATCAAGCTCCTTTTAATAGCCGATCTCAAAGCAATTGAGCCAGGACATGCATGCCACAAGCTTCCTTTTTAGATGAAGAAACCGAGCCGTGTGGGATGTGATTTATCCGGCAAACGTTGCAGAACTGGGAAGAAGACGCAAGTGCCACAGGTCATCGCCTGGCCAGCACTAGCCCATCTAGGAGCCGCAGTGACACTGGTGATGGGACCTGCTGCCCTGGCACAGGGGACACACAGTCCCAGCCTGTCGCTACCTGCAGGCCATTACTCCCTGGTTTTCCCTTGGGGAGTGCTTCCCCAAGCATCCCTTCATCCCTCCTCCCTCCCCTGGCCCTGGAGGGTCTCCCCAAGAAGATAGGAAGAAGGTGCAGATGGACGAGGTATTTGCCGGAGAACATTGAACCTTTCACTCCCATTTATTGCTGCAACATAAACACTGGTATCATTTTCTTTTAGCTGTACCTAGTGGCTCAGCGCTGCTGGAAAATCACAGTGGCTTTGCTAGGTACACAAATTGCTGCCATAAACGGACTCTGAGCACAATCTTATGGATACAACTTACATACTTTCACCTAGAGCAAGGCTGAAGGGAAAAAAAAGGGAACAACAAAAGGAAAGGAATTTTTATTTTTAAGCTCTGAAGGGAATGGCTAGCACAGACTGCCCAGGTAAAAGACACCGTGACCTAACCCCTCAGAGGCAACACCATAACCTTCCCATCACGGCCACCTCCCATGGTTCGCTCCGGAGACGGGCTGTGGTTCCCGGGCAGCATTCATCCTCCTGCCCACCCAGCCCCGGCTGCCGCTGCTGGCACGGGCAGAGATCATACACCCTTCCCAGGGACCAGCGCTCGACACCAGCTCCCCGCCTGGCACTCACGGACCTCCGAGCAGCCTTGATTTCGGCGGCTGCACACAAAAGCCGGTTCTGAACCTTTGCTCCAGGGCCAGCCACGTGCTCTGGTTTATCTTCTTCTGAGCATAGTTCCTGGGTAAAGCCGCTCGGGTCGGATGCGGTGCTCAGGGCACAAAGCTGCTGCTCTTGAAGAGCCTGATGCCTGTGAGCAGATCCAGCGGTCCCAGCTGGATGGGGGAAGGATGGTGAATTGAAATGTCGGGATAGGCACCGCTTTTCAGTTCGGTGTTTGCTCAGGGCTTTGCCTGCTGTGCCCCGCTCTGTGTTTCGGAGGGCACAGCTCCAGTGCAAGCACCCCGTTAAAAACCACAGCGGGAGGCTCATGAGACAGGCAGGAGCCAGAGCCCACGGCCGGGCTGACACATTTTGCAGTGCACCTTGATGATTTCCTCGCCAACCCCTCTAAGCACACTTCATATTTTTCATCACTGTATCAGTGACCGTTACGGTCAGACTGACCTTAAAATACACCCTCCTCGTGTGCAGACTGTGTGCTGGAGCCAGACCACAGCACATCCACCGCATGATTACAGATGACACAGAGGATCTTCTAGGACAGCATCTTACATGACTTTTGGCAGCCTCATTAAAAAGCCCCCACATTTGCCAGCGCCTACCACCAGTGGTAATAGTCTGCGGTTCTCTGACATTGGCATTTCAGGAAAAGCTGAATGATAGCTTTGGGCAAAAATGTGCGTTCGGTTTTTTGTCTTTAGTAAGCACAGTCATTTCTGTTGACTCCTGTCAGATCTCAGAAGGGCAGCCTGCCACCAGTTTTTATTATTACCTGCAGACTTCAATGTCCAGTACTGGAAATACAGAGAATGGCTAATACACAGGGATCCCGATCACCAAGTGGTATCAGTCAGCTACACTTGAAGTTTACACCACCAAAGTTTCTGGCCCAAAACTGAGCACCAGAAGCCTCAGCTTCAAGGACTTAATTCTTCATTTTAATCTGACATTCCTCTAGCAACAGAGCAGTCTCTGTCTGGGTGCTTGGCTTTGCGTGGGGCACTCGGTTTTGGAGAGCCACCCTTCAGCTCACCTTTCCCTAAAAGCTTGATACTAACAAACACTTGATCAAACTCGTCGTCCCGATTTGCTTGTGACTTGGAACAAAACAAATCCAGAAAGGAAAACCAGCCACCAAAGCAACAACCCTTGCAGCAGCAATCCCATTTTACTGCTGCAATCCTGCACCGGGATGAAAGCTGTTGATTAGAGGAGGAGGATTTTCCTTACCTCGCTGACGATGGAGGAGTGGGGCTGTTTGTACACCCAATTATTGTGGCACGGGACGAGCGGCAGGTTGCCCGCGCTGTGATTGCCGGAGCGGGCGAGCGGGCTGGCGCAGCTGACGGAGCCATCCCACGCGACGTCCAGCCTCTCGCACTTGCTGCTGGAAGACCTGTTCCCCAGGACCAGGGGCCATACCGTGAAGTTTCGTTCCTCTTCCAGCGACCAGCCACATCGTTCACTTAATTCAGCTGCCCCGGGGATCCTGCACCAATAGTTGTCCGGTGCCTGCCCAAGGAAAACCACGCTGGCGAACAGGAATGAAAAAGTTATGCCCGTCTGGCAAAGGAGGAAAAAGACCCTCTTTTGAAATCTTCCAAATTCCCCGGCTTCCTTCAAAACCTCATCAAAAGTTGGCATTATGTGAGGCGGTCTGTCCACTTGTAGCAGTCCAAGAGATGGCAGAGTTCGCTTTCACACTTCGCATCGACTGCCGGCACTTCCTATGGATGTGACCGTCTCGCCTCCCCTCGCCCCTCGCTCCTCATGTGCACACCCACCCACACGCACCCCGACACGCGGGTGTGCAATGCCGCCGGTAGCATGAGCGAAGCCGGAACGGGGCAAAGCCGCAGGCAGGCGTGCAAGCGTGTGCCCAAACACACACGCGGAGACTCAGGGCATGTCGAGCGGCGTGGGGCTTACACACAGCCGGGGAGGAGTGCGATTTAAAGCGCGCAAACATATTGTAGGAGAGGAGGGGCGAGCGTTTCCTATTCATCCCGAATGTTAAACAGATTATGTAATAAACCCAGTTAACTCCTTCGGGGCCGGCAAGCCGCAGATACCGGCTCCCGCCGCGGCTGCGATAAATTTATAGGTGGAAGGATAAAGCAGAGAGTTAAACGGGAAAGAGCGCAGAAGCTGTTGCAAAAAGCAGCCGTGAGTGATGCAGCCTCCCTGCGGGATGGCAGGGGCAGGAAGAAAGTTGTTTCAAAGAGAGATATAAAGTCTTTCCCTCGGCAAATAGAAATGAACACTGCTGCAGTGTTTAATTACTTCTCCAAAGCGCTACTTCATCATCTGTACAGATTCAATTTGCAAGAATCTTTCTTTTCTGTAGTGTAACTAAAGTGACACTCACAAACTGCTCCAGTCCAAAATCCAGGATTTTTTTTTCAAAGTTTTTTAAGTTTTTTTAAAGTTTTAAAGTTGGATCTACCTGTTCAAGAAGGCTTTTATATGACCTTGTTTGTTAATTTTAATTTCACAAGGTCTTCCAAATGTTTAAAAGAGAAATGACCAGTTTTTCTTCATCAAAAACAAATGCAAAACTAGTTATTTCACTTTTCTGTTCAGCTGTTTGTTTGAGTGGAGGGAGAAAGGAGGAGGGAGCCAGGACTGGGGTGCGTTTTGTGTGCACGTGAGCACATCTTGTGCAGAACTCCCTGAATCAAATCAGACATGCAACGGCAGATGTTTTGTACTTTGCTTGGGATCAGGAGGTCCATGACCACCCTCTTCTCTTGCCAGAAGGAGCACAGGGACAGCACCTATCAAAGATGTCTCCTGCAATCCGTTGTCTCTGGCTACCTACAGCTTTGACCGTGGCTGTGTATGGTTTGGAAGCAAAGTACAATTTCTAAAACAGTTAGATCCAGACCAAGGAGGGCTTTGATTACTATACAGACTGTCTGCCATGGACTTTGTAACAGACATAAACACCGGTGCTGTGGTGTGAGCGCTGCAGAGATGTGGGTTTCTAGGTAGATGCGCTGCTGTGCTTGCATCAGAAGATGCTTTTGAGGGAATTTTGTTTGACTCCTGGTTACGCTGTTTTGCAGTAATCAAACTCACAGGCCATGAATGCATCACCTTTGGGTCCAGATCTATGCCTGAGGAGATGGGGCACTGTCTGACAGCTGGTTTCAAACAAAAGAAGCTCTTTTATCCCAACAGAGCTAACTGGGGGGTCAATCATGCTGAGATGTCAAAGGTGAGACGGTTTATCCTGACAGCTTCCAGCAACTGGGGAGAAGATCTTCTCTGTGGGGACCACCGCAAAGGCAAATAAATGGGGACGGAGCCTGATAATCAGCCCGCGCGCTGGTCTCACAGCTCCGCTTGAGGGTGTGTTAAACCTCCACTGCTCCTCAATAAAATAATAAACCTCCTCACTGCACCCCAATAAAAAATATGGCTTTTATGCCTGTTGGTTATTAGCTCAATTCTGAGTCATAAGGGTTAGCCCCCTGTAAGCCACGTACCAACGCAGTTGTTGCTCAGCAGTTCACCTGTTTCAGAAACCTGTTGGTGCAATTACCGCGGCCACCTCGTAGCTAATCAGTGGAGCCAGACCAGCTTTGGTTGAGCGAGAAGTCAGTCCGCTGTTGCCACATTGCTTCTGGAGCCACTTTCTTTCCCAAAAGAAAGCATGGTCTCGTAGCTGGTTGTCAAAATTTCACAGACGTCGTCTATTATGTTCTTACCACGCACAGCACATGCATCACAGGCTGCCAGACCAGAAGCCAGAAAACCTCGCAACTGAGAGAGGTCAGTGCTAATGGCACGGCAGCGGGCGTCTGGGAGTCTTCTTGAGGTTCCCTGCAGCTACACTGCTGGTCATACAGGTGAAGAACCACTCAGTAAAATCAGTTTGAACTGCCTGGCACAGGTGATACCACGGTGACCTCGGTTCCTCAGTGTTCACCCGTGTTTTCATTTCTCTGGCCAAAAATGGCTTACCAATATTTGCCACCCTATCGGTGTGCTGCAAGACTCCAGTTTGTCAAAGAAATCTAAAATATCCCAGCCACAGATGCATGAGAGCGTGCATTAGTGCATTTATTCTACAGTAGGCAATTCCCAGCTTCCCTGAGGTTTTCCTGGAACTGCAGCTCTGCACGCTGCGAGAGCTGCACACATCTAAGGATGGGAAGATGACGGGTTTGTATACAAAGCCCGTAACTGTAACCTCTTGAAAGAATGCCTTTAAATCCTTGAGGACAGATCTTAGGGTCAAACCATCATGTTAAATGTTTTATTCTATACATACAGTAAAAAAATGATGCTCTTGGGTACTGGGAAAGAAGCAAGGGAAGAAAGAGCCAGGGAAGATGTTGAGTGATGAGGAAGGCAGAAGCAGTATAAATAGATGTGGAGAAGAGAACAGAAAGAGGGAGAGGGAAGAGTGGGAAGGCAGCAAGCCAGAGAAAGAGCAGAGGCAGAAGCGGTGATGAAAGAGGAGCAGAGGAGAAAGAGATATAAAAGTACAACTAAATTACAATCAGGAGCATCTTCAGTTGGAGCTCTGTTTAGAAGCCCAAATGTCACAGCTATTTCGGAAACAGAATGAAAACTATGTAGTCTAGAGGGGAAGGCACATGCACTCCCTGTACACCCCTGGGACTATACAACCGTTTGTACATGCCCGGGGGACAGCGTGGGATGTTGGGATCAATAGCTGCTCTGCCTGAATCCTGGAAAGTTACAACTTTACTGCAACACCCTGAATAACCTTTGCCAGTGCTTCAGACAAACACTTAAAATCTCAAAGTCCTTCTTTGGGACACTGTAAGCAGCGGGGTCATGACATCAGCCAGTTTGCAGACACCTGAGGGCACCGTCCTACATAACCGCATCGTTTCCGTGATGAAGTTACGCAGAAAACCATGACCTAGGTTTATGATCCCCTACAGATGTGTGCTTCTTGCTACTTAAAAGAGGGCCTATGAAGAAGCTTGGGCAGAGATCATCCACACTACCTGTTATCTCGCTGCTTGATGCAGCTTCATATTGCATCAGATATTTGTCCCCCGGACCAATCTGCCATAGACTAGACAGCCCTGAGCTGCAGGGGTGCAAACCACTCAGCACCACAGCATCCCAGGACCCGCAGACTGCCTACACCAGCCTTTTCTTCAGCTCTCCATGCCAGGAGAAGGGGCAGGGGTCTCCACAGCCCTGCATTTGGGAATTACCCCTACCTCTGCTAACGGGTGACCCCACAGCAGAGACTGCCGCAAGGAACCGGGCAGCAGTAGCTCAAAGTACCTTGGGCAGATCTGAATGGGCAAAGCTTGGTTCACAGAAGAAGATGGCATGGCTCTTCATCGTTCTTCACCACTGGCTTCGCCTTTCATGCACCTTCCAGCTGCTGGTTTGGCTGTGCAGAAACCATTGCTCTTCCATGCCGGAGTGCAGGAGCCTGACGCCAGCCCCAGAAATGCCGCATGTTCATAGGGCTCGTGTTGTTAAAACGTGTCTCCTTAAGAAACCAGGTTGGAAAGGATATAGGAGCTCGGTTTGGAGATTAAATAAATAGTGGATTTTTTTTAAGATTGGAGCGAGACCTCTTTGTGGAGCAATTAGAGATGTTTACACTCCCCTCTCCCACACATGGTACAATTACATTCCAAGTCAGGACATTAAATTACATGCAGCTTTTTCTCTGACAGTTCTCATGTTTTGGGGTTTGTTGCTGTTGGGTTTTTTCCCTTTCACTTTATTAATCTTTCCTCTTCCTCCCACCACCCACTTTCATCTTCTTCTTCTACCTCCCCCTTCTTCTTTTTCCAGATTTCCTCTTTTTCTTTCCAAAAGGTGACAACTCTACTCAATGAAGTATGTCCTTTCCCAGGCCTCCAGACCAACTCAGTGAGCTGCAGGCTAACTTTGAGACATGGGAAAAGTCAATTCCAATCAACAGGGTTTCCATCTTTTGGCAATCCATGAAAGCAATGCACAATGCATTATACTCCCCTCCCTCACTATTTCCATGGCCTTTAGGCTATTTTTACTATCTTGGTTCCAAGAACAAATATAAATAAATATAGTTCTAGGAACTGTAGAGTACAACAACCAGGGGGAATCTGTACTCATCACTAGGACAGCAGCTGAAACAGCAGAGGAAAATGGAGGCGTGGGGAGAGAAGGGAAAATCCAAACGAGGGGAAAAAAAAAAAGTGGAGAGTGAAAGGAAAAGCAAAACAGGAGCAAAGAGGCTCCTGTTTCATTCCTCACAGGAGAGGTAAAAAAAAAAACAAACCAGACTAGTAGTGACCACACCGGAGACAGCCCATATCAACGTCATTTTGAGCACGTGTAGGTAAAAACCTCACAGCAGGGGAGGAAGCCATCCTCCACCCGCAGCCCACGTTCATTCTCACACCCTCATCTTTTCCCCATGCAGAGGGTGGGGGGCACAGGGATTTTAGGCGCTCGCAGCCCCTGGAGCTCCCGCAGGCTCATCCCCACCGCAGCCAGCAGCAAGGGCTCCATCCCCGCGGTCCCGCACCTCTCCTTGCACGGGCTCTTTCTGGGGGCGAAGGGTCCTCCGCCGCAAGGCAGATGGGATCCTGGTGGGTCTGTGTCTTCTTACCCAAACCCAGTGATGTTTCACCACCATGGTGCTTGCACACTCTTCCTCCTTGCCTTTTGGAGAAGATCAGGTGCCGCATGTTTGAGTGTGTCTCTTCCCCACTGACTTTAATCCTATTTAGGATTAAGGATTAGGATTTAGGAAAGCAGGAGAAACCTGTGGCTCCCCAAGCATGTCTGGGAACATCTGTTTGTCAGGATTTCAGCTCAGTACCTGAGACAGACCGAGGAACCGAAAGGGCTCATCAGCTTCTCCAAGGCCAGCTGAAGGAAGGGCAGCCAGAGGAAAAGGAGTTCCTACACACACATTTTTATAGTCCATGTGTGGCTTCCCTCACCCGTTTCCTCTTCACCCGGTCGCTCTGGAGGCCACTGGAGAGGCTGCGCCGGACTCTGCCTTCCTGTTCAGATAAATATGTCATATCCCATAGCACGTTTGTCAGGACCCTTGCTAATGACTTAGAATAACCGAGCATTTCGGCCATGAGATAAGGCAAGCAGAGTTCAACAAAGGCTATTTTACACAGTGGAATGAACAAGGGATATCTCCAGAGATGATTGTAAAGGCCTGATAAAACGTAAAAGTCCCTCTCGTGTTATCAGGCGGCTGTGAATCACAAGTTTGCTTTCTTTCTCAGCCACACCTGCCTCAAGTCCTGCCTGGAAAGACCGGGGAAATCACATCAGTTTTGTTTGTGATTTCTCGTGGTTGCACATCCCTCCCCTGTGACTCAGTTTCCATCAAGTTTGGAAGCAAACATTTCTAAATACTAAGAAAAGGGCTTTGCGTGAAATTTTCCAGCCCCGTTTTGCGAGAATAAAGGTGAAACTTTTAAACCGTATCAAGGATGGTGTCAGTGCGATGAAGACTTCTGGGGGTGCCACTCACCAGCTGTTTGCTTTCCTAGCTGTTTCTGAAGTGGGACTTTCAATAAAAAAAGGAAAAAAAAACCCACAACAACCCTCGCAGAGTTCTAACATTAGTCTTTTTTATCTACTTCCATACCATTTCTCAGTTTGTTGTTGTAGCAAATATTCCCAACAAGCCTTTTTTGTGGCCTTTTTATTGCATAATTTTTAATGCTAAGAACTCTCAGGAACTTAGAAGAGCGCTAAGTTGGTCAGTGTAACAAAAATGCTAGCATTCATACATAGGAGAAGAAGGTAATACAGCAATTGTCCTAGACCACTGCTGCCCATCTTACGGACAGCTTTGGGGAGAAGTAGCATGACTTGGTGCAGAAGACAATTCAGGTTTAAAATACCCCATGAGCCTGAATATCTAGCTGATAAAAACTCCACATTAATATACATTTCATATTTATGTGAAACTTGATTTAGTCTCAGCAAATTCTTGTTTCTGGCTTTCCAAGATAATAACAGTTGGTTTTTTTTTTTACTGTCACTGAAAAAGAACTGAGCTACAGCTCTGCAGAAAATAAAACAGGCTGGAGGAGCAGGGTAAGTTCAGAGCAGCAGCAGAGACGCAGCGCACTCGAAACGCACCAGCAAAAGTTCGAGTCGTCCTGGAAGGATGGATGGGAACGAGTAATTCCTCAGCGCCTTTCTCTAATCTCCCTGTAGTTGTTTTTGGAAGCCCTCAGTGGTAACAATCTATTTATAGTTGACTCTGTTTTTGTAGTTTATCTCTGCTCTAACATTGTGTCCTTTGTCCTAACTGCACAATACCAACCCAAAGGAGTTCTTTACAGCTGAGTTCTTACCTCTTGCTTGATTAACACACTTTATTAATAGGAAAAAGGACAAGGCCACTTTCATCAAGCCGCTCAGCTGGGCATACGCACTCGCTGTTCACGATCCAGCACCTAGCACACTACTTAAAATGGGCATCTTTGGATATGTGGATCTACCACTGGGTACTTCAATTGCTCTGTACTTTCCGTTGTTTTAACACTTATATGCTTTTAAATGTCAGTATATTTATTACGCAGGATTTGTTATATTTTCCCTTCCCTAATAAATGTTCCTGAGTGTATTTAAGAAAAAAATACAAAGATGTAAATATCTGATGTGGAGACACAAAGCAAGAATGATTCAATAAACATTTGAAAATCAAGGAATTGTTTACATTGGTCTGAGATCCTGAAATCCTGAGCAACCAGATGAGCTGAAACAAAAACGAGTGTTTATCTGAAATGGTTACATCGTTTGTACCCATTTTTGCATGAAACAATCCTGCAGTGACTGGATGGAAAGTCTAACACCTGCACCTTGGGAAGCTGGACCAGACAAAATAATGCAGATGGCAGAGGGAGGCCCTGAGATGGTTAGTCCCTGAGGTGGTTGCTGTATTTCTAGGCTGAGCTTTCAGTCATCAGGGTTTATAGATCAAACCCGTACCTTAACAGAGGACCCTATGTAAGGGGAGGGCAGCGATCAGGAAACTTGGGGAGGTGGACCCTGGCAGCGTCACCACGATGCAAAGTATGGCAGGAGGTGGGAAGCCCTGGGCACCAGGAACTGGAAGGCATCGTCTGCAAAAGTCTGTTCTTCCTACCGCAAGGTTGCTGCCCTTGGCAGCCAGTTTCAGGAGAAGGTGTGCAACCCTTGACTCAGCCCTTGTAGCCATGCGGGAGCCAAGAGCTGGGGCTACTGAATGATAAAGGGACATTATCGACCACAGACAAGGGGTGGGATCACAGGTCCCCCCCTCCAGCTCCGTGCTGGCCAGCTGGGAGTTGGGAGGTCTTGGAAAGCCTGGGCAGTGCCATCCGCTGCCGTGGTGGTGGTCTTCCCTGGGGGCAGGTCCACCATCAGTCCTCCGGGGCATCCAGTACTTCCAGTCCCACCTATCTGCTCCTCCGCACTGAGATGAGGAGATGGGGAATGGACCAGTTTCAGTAAACAAGCAGTTACTGGACTGACTGCCAGCTCCTTGAAACTTAGATTTAGGAGACGAATCCAAAGATGAGTTTTATGAAAAGATTATTTAGAGGATTAGTTCATACGGTATTTTTAGCAAAATGATAGCTGAAGAAAAGCAAAAGGGTTTTGCTTTGGGTTTTGTTTAATAAGTGAAAACAGCAGCGTTACCATATCATTTCCATATATGCATCAGCACAGCTGCTGGCACCATCCTGACCCCCTCAGACTACAACCCCCCTCCAGTGCTGTGTACAACAACAAACCGCGTCTGGGCCAGCAGAGCCAAGGTGACGTTTATGCTTCTGCGTAGCGAGGAGGCACAAGCATGGACCTCATCCTCTCCTCATCCTCAGCAGGGCTGCGGGCCTCACCGCCTTCCCACTGGGGCGAGGGGGAGCAGAGCCCATCCCAGCCCTGCTGCCCACCCCAGCACGGGCTGCCAGAGCAGGGGTGCAAGGAGACGCACGCGTCGGAGAGGTTTGCGCACCCGAGGAAGGCTGTCTGTCACACACCTCACGCTTTGCACGTCCTGGCTGTCACTCACCCAGCCCTCATCCCAGCTTGCTGGGCGTTTAAAGGCGTCTTCAGCGACCTCCTTCCACTTCACAGTCATTTTCCAAAGGAGTGGCTGAGACTTGTGTACCAGACAGGGGAGCCTTGGCACAACTCATATGGGAAAAACTCTCTCTCTTCCTTCCTTTCAGCAATATGATTAAAATGGTAATTTATTCTAAAGTACCAGGAATACCTTGTTCACGTTTTTCCTGGTAACAGCTTTTGCTTAGAGAGGTGGCACTGGCTAAGCAATATGTCAGCTTTCAGCAAGGAAGACCCGTGTTTATCTTCTGGAAGTCTATGGTCTTCCCAGATAATTCTTCACTGATTTTTCTGTATTCAGGGAAGTTTCTCCCTTGTTTTTTCCCATCACATCAAGCTTTTTTCTTATTTTATTCTGCTCCACCTTCATTTTCCCTCCTCTGAGGATGAACATTTCAGGCAAGTCCAGTCTTCTCTGGATAAATCAATAAACTTGAAAAACACTGTGTAAAAGATGAGAAATCCCTCCTCCTGTTACTCTGCTGTTCCAGTGGGAAACATTGGCCTTGTGGCCAACATAAGGAGGCCTTGCACCTTGCAACCACAGTCCCAGCTGTGATCCCTGTTAGTTCGTACTGTACCAAGATTTTTTAGAGATTTGTTGATTCAGACCGTGTCCAGCCTGCTCTGTACAGAGGCTGCAGAATTTTTTGCCGGGAGGGAATTAAAGCACGTTCTTAACAAGGATGTTTTAAGAGGCAATGAGCACAAACTGAAACACAGGAGGTTCTCTCTGAGCATCAGGAAACACTTTTTTTACTGTGAGGGTTACAGAGCACTGGCACAGGTTGCCCAGAGAGGCTGTGGAGTCTCCATCCTTGGAGATATTCAAAAGTCATCGGGACATGGTCCTTGGCAACCTGTTCTAGGTGGCTCTGCATGGGCAAGGGGGTTGGACCAGACGGCCTTCAGAGGTGCCTTCCGACCTGTCCTGGTTTCAGCTCAGATAGATAGAGTTAATTTTCTTCCTAGTAGCTGGTACAGCGCTGTGTTTTGGATTTAGTGTGAGAATAATGTTGATCCCACACTGATGGTTTAGTTGTTGCTCAGCAGTGCTTACCCCAAGTCAAGGACTTTCCAGTTTCCCATCCCCTGCCAGCGAGGAGGGGCACAAGGAGCTGGGAGGGAGCTCTTCCAGGACAGCTGACCTGGACTAAGGAGGCAGAAGATGTCCTTGTCCCTTGGTCCTCTCTGGGGACAGCTCAGCAGGCAGCTCTGACTGTCAGCTGTGGTGCCAAGCCATGAACTCAGGGCAGAAAAAGTCTGTCTTCACCAAAGCCACGAGCACCCACAGGGTCTCCCCAGCACTGTCACTGTAGGCAGTACGTCAGAAGAAGTTGGCCTCCTGTGGAAGGAAAAATGACATCAGGGGCACAGCAGGGAAGCTGCTGGCCCAGATGTCACCCAGCATCTTACAGTCTGCTGATGCAGTGTCGGTGACGAGGTGGCGGAGGTCAGGCATGCAGCTGATGCTCTCCTGGCAGAAGTAGGTTTCCCTTTACCACTCATTTTTCCCAGAGGAATAAACTAACCCTCTGTGTGCATGTGTATTCGTGTGTGTGTGTAGGTGCCTTCGGCCAAGGCTCGTCAAGGTTCAGTGATGGCACACCGTTGGCTGGCGGTGGCCATGCCAGGTGGTGGCAAGGTGGCACAGGCAGCTCCCGAGGGGCAGCCGAGGTGACGGTTTGTGTGCGGAGGTCTGATGCAAGACGAGACCTGAGGCAAAGGTCCCCGGCTAGAAAAACTCCATCATCAGGAGCGTTTGCAGAAGAAGCAGGAAGTTTGAATGGGGACACGACACATGGGCAGCGTGACCTCAGGATCAGCGCTGTTGACTCTTAACGCAGAACTAATACTGCCACAGCCTCCACAGGGCATCCGTGGGGACACGGTGTTCCCGTGCCCTCGCTCTCAGCCTGCGTCACCGATCGCTCCCAGTGCCTGCTTAGGAAACCTCGGCTTGTTTCTTTGGAGCTTCTGAAAGTTTTCAGATGTTTTTCAGCTTCTCACTTGCTATGCGGCAGTTTTATTTAGCAGACTTAGAGGTTATTTTTTTTAAGACTATTTTTTCATAGAGTTCACTGTGCCTGGAAACCCCAAGATAACCGCAGTGCAGACAGGAGTTCTTGCATGCTATTATCTGACTTACTTGAAAGATTTTCTCTTAACAGTTGCCACCTGCAATTATCTAAGAGCACACACAAGTGTTACAGGATGTCCTTGATAAGATCAGAGTTTAGGAGTCTGCAGTGTATTTTTTTGCCCTGCTTGGTAACGGTCAGATTTGTTTTGCATTGGGCATGGCTTTGCGGTCTGTTGGCAGGGTGGATCAGCCCGACAGAGCTCCTGTGTGTGATCCACCGCAGAGTACATCTGCTCCAGGTCCAGCCTTGAAAGGACTCCTTGCTGAGGTCTACATACCCAGACGGACCTACCCAGCCCAGACTTACTCAAGCAGATGCTCTTTCCTGCTGGGTATGGGCCTTGATAGCTGTATTTCTATCTACTATTCCCCTTGTGCCTGCGGAGTTCAAGAAAACAAGAGGTGAAGCCACACGCATCCCAGACACCAGACATTAGTGATGCACGGGAGCATCCATGCACTACCAGGAGCAACGGCAGGCACGGAGGCTGCGGTCCGTGTGGCTGTAAGGCACATGGTACTGGCTAAAAATGATGCAAAACACTGAGCTGGCATAAACCTCAGCTCAGCTGATTATAGTTTGTCCAGAAAGTATCGAAGACACCTAGTGGTATCTGTGCTGGCTGAGATCCCTGACTATCTGCTGGCTTGGGTATCACCTGTCATCCTGGGGCTGGCCTTGAAACCGATGTAAAAGCATGAAGTTGGCATAGACCCTATGTCATGTGCACTAATTCAACAGAAACATGTGTTTGCCTCCAGGTGGTTCAGGTCAGCTTTGTGTGCTGTGTGACCTGGGAACCAGCACTGGTGTTACTGGTGTGGGACAATTCTGCTGCAGGTCACAGCGGAGACATACCCTGAAATCAGGTGGAAAAGCTGAGATCCCCGCATCTTCTGCTGTAACCGAGGGGCAGATGCAGTTAAATATTGCTGTGATGTCGCTATGGCCTGGCCCAAAAATGTGTGTAATAGCACACACTTTATCACACATATGACTAAGAATAGTCGCTCTCCTGGATGCTCCTCACCCTACCCACCCACTTCCATTCTTAGGGACTCATGGAGGCAGATTTAATGACGATTTAGACTCACAATTTCCTAGTACATTCATAGTCCCCTTACTGTTGTATTTACGGGAGCAGCCCAATGATGCAGAAGTCATTGGGAACCTCTTGTACCGACTGAGCACCTTGCTCCATAGAAGAGTCAGGACACACATTTTACAAGGTGACTCAGTCCAAAACACCTCCCTGTAAAACTGCCCGTGCTGCCAGCTCTGCCGCCTTAGTCTTGGGAAACCGGAGTGGGAGCAGAGAGGCTGCGGGGGGGCTCTTGGTCCATCGCCTGCCGAGTAACGCGGGACCCTCCCCGCACACACTCTGCCCCCCCGCACACACACGCAGGGACACGCTGCTGTTCCCGGACTTGAAGCTGTGACTCCTTCTGTGAGTGCTTCCTGCACTTTGTCCTTGTTTTTATCTTTATTTGACTTAGAGGCTGAGCTTCCGCAGTCAGTTAACACGCTCGGATCAATGCCTTGGTTTCAGTCCACCCAGCACGGCTCTTCCACAGGGAGCTCCTTGCCTTCGCTTAGCCAGTTCCTCCCAACTCGAGAGCGGATCCGCTCCAGCCTGACAGTGTCTCCATGCTGGATTTATGGCTCATCGGTACAATGTGCTTTCCCATGGCTATTTCACTTCAAAAGCTCCTTGTTCAAGAGGCGACCAACCCTACAGATGCTCAAGGGTAACAGCATGACCTCACTGAAGCACCTGGGCAACTCCTTCTCACCTCCCACTGCCCCAAACAGGATACCTAATGGTGACCATCACTGTCTCATTGCCTCTTCCACCACCAATATCCACCCACTGCCTCTTTTCTTACACTGGAGGCAGCGACTGAGGCACCTACAGAGCGGGGAGGGGAGCACCAACCTCTTTTAGTCTAGTTAGTCCCACTGAAATTTCAGCAGTCCTGGGGATAAAGTGAGGCAGGGCTGCCTGCATTCACGACGGGCCCCAGTTCTCTACCAAAGGCCATCTGTCCATGAACGTCGGGTCTGTACGTTCCCTTTGGACTTAAACTACTGATGCCTTCTTGCCATTGCTCCTTGGCAGCTTTCTTTATCCTTGCAGACCCTGAGGGATTGTGTTCGCATTATCTCACTTGTAGTTGCAACAGGATTTGTGCCATCAGGATGTTTCATTATTTCCCAGAAGTGTAGGCAGATGCCCAAATGTTTATAAAACCAAATTACAAGGTATCAAACCCCCAAAATTTACAACACGAGCTAAGATATGGAAATAAAACTTAAGAGCAGGAGCTCTCAGTTTCTCCAGAAGGGAAGACTTAAGGGTACCTGCCATGACAAGTAGTGTTGGGTACCTCCTCCTTTACTGGGGCAGCACCCCGCTTGCACCTCTACGGTGTCAGAGGCAGCAGACCTGAACACGGAAGCTCACAGACAAATGTGTTGTTTCTCAGTTACAAAAGGGCTGGTTTTACAAGCAATTTGAACAGAAGCAGTAGCTTCATCCCCCACTGAGCAGAAAGCCCTTTTAGAAGCATAAATATCAGGGCTAATAACAATTGTGTAAACAAACAGTGACAAAGTGCATCACAGCTGCGTGCCTATGATACTGAACTCCCCAAAGGTTCAAGCTTGCAGAATATACTTGAACTCCTTTTGCATCCGGAAAAAATATACTCAAACTCAGAGGCCAAAAGTCTTTCACTAAGCCTGTTGCACTGATTGATCCCCAATTACCATTTTTCTAGGTCAGTTTTAACTGCGTCACTGCTCTTTTTAATAAGTGCTGTGTGTCTGATTCCAGGCCTCCCGTCATGTGAAAAACAATTTATAACGATGCCAGAAGAGATGAGTGTGTTTACTCATTTCACAGAAAGTGCTAAAATGGTGCTTTAGCTGAGGACCGTACAGAAAATCCAAGAATAATCTTTATAATGATGCTGAAGCTGAAGTCTTCTGGCATGGTTTAGGTGGGGAATTCTCTAATTCCCTCTTATCCAAGGCACGGAGCAGTTCCCACTCGCGCAGGGCTACTGGTTCAAAAGGAGCATCTCTACGTGGGAGAGAAGGAGTCCAGGTGTTTAAGCCATGCTGGGAGTGACTATGCCCAGGCTGAAACCGCTGAAACAGATCCCACCTCAGCCCTTGGCAGGTACCTACGGGTGCAGTTACCCCGTACGTTGTGACAGCAAACCACATCTTTGCCACCAGCAGAAACGTGAGTTATGCTGCAGCCCCAGTCCCCAGGTTCACTCCATCCTCACTTGTTTATCAAGTCCCTTCCATAGGATCTAGCCTTGTAATACCTGTTTGCGCTGCTTGTCTCATGTCAAGTCCTGCTACCCTTACAGCAGTTATCAGCAGTTCAACTACGCAAAAGAAATAACAAACCTAAGACCTAGACTGCAGGTCTTTTGGGGATGGGGCTTGTTCTTTCCAGCCGTACCTGGCTGCTCACCAGGGAGCTGAAGCTCTGGGACCCGTGTGCTTCCCATTCACGTTGGTGGCTGTGATGGCGGGCTGCATTAGAATACGAGGATAGAAGGATAGAATACATACAATACTTTAGGTTGGAAAAGACCTTTAAGATCATCAAGTTGGAGCAGATAACTACAGACGGCCTGTGCTGTACCTGTGCCGTACCACCCCGGAGCTGGAAAGTCTGGTCTGGCCAGGTCCAGCCTTGGCTCTGCTGCTGGGTGTAGTCACCCCCTCCAGACAGCTCAGGGAGGAGTTTTGTGAACTGGATGGGTGGGTGGGCTTGGAAAAAAACTCTGATCAGCATTTAAACAAAGCTGTGTGTTTTTCCTGAAGTGCCTAGCACACCCTCCAGGCTCTGTGCCGGTAGTTACAGGGCTGCCTGGACTCCTTTGCTCCCCTTGGTAACCTGTTATCTCTGCCCACTTTGATAAGAGCGGCTGTGCAAAGCCCAAGCGTGATGCAGGGTGACCTTTCCGTCTCCTTGGGAAGTCAGAGGAAAGCAGCAGGACCCTGGGGACCGTGGCACATGTTCACAACAAGCCAAGCTGCCCCAGGACTGATTCCCTTTCCCTAGGCAGCGCGAGCATCCTTCATCCCAGCCCAAGCAGTTCCTCACACAGCATTCTGGCAGCTCGTGGACCCAAATGCCAAAGGCACAGCAGCTCAGCAGCACTCCCACCCTTGGCAAAAGCCATGCCACCTCACGACTGCAGACATGAAACCTTCGGAGAACAAACTCCAGCAACACGGCGTGCTCTACGACACGGCAAAAGCCGAGGAGTGAGCACTGTGCACTGGGCTGCCTTCGTCATCGAGGGAGATACTCCTAGGCTGCACAATACTAAGTGGTAATTAGTGTTCAGTGAGGAAATGAGCTCAGGCTGTGACTTTTGGATCTAGATGCAAATAATAAAAAACTAGCGGGTTTTGCCAAATATACTGTGATCATCATCTAAGAGAAATGTGTTAGCAGTATGTGAGTCAACCATACGCTTCGTTTCTCTCAGTTATAAAATACATTCTCATGGCGCAAATGCGTATCAAGTGCAAACATATGTTGTTTGAAATAACTTGAGCCGCCTAAAAACAAGGTATGTAGGCTCCCTCTGTAGTCAGCTCTGAGATATCTAGCCCTCGGTGCTGATCTGAAGAGCTGAGATCCCGTGACACGGAGCACTGGTGTATCATGGACTCTTCGGCAGTCCAAATTTGCTTAAATATTTTTTGACGGGCACTTTTCTCCCAGCAGGATTCACGTGAGATCGAAAAGGAACTATGATAAGGTCCATATAGATAAGTAAGCACCAAACCAAAATCATTACTAAATGGCATGGATGAAAGAATGACCTACTAGAAGGAAATCAATGCGGAAATGTTTACTCATGCCAGAAGATTTGTAGGAGAACACCTCAGGAGGCACCTGAATGGAAATGTCTGTCTGAGGCACCTCTAGTAAATTGTTTTAGCCTAAACTCTCAAAGACCTGAAAACCAATGTCTCTGAATGCCTGTTAGATCTCTCGCCTTCAGTTTCTAAGTCTTCAGGAGTGATTTCATGAGAAGATGCTTTCAGCTCTTTGAATCAGGGCTATTTGACAGTCAAGAGTTACATATACTGTCATTATCAGTATGCATTGTTTTTACGGATGGATTAGATCTGCCTTACATCTGTAATTTTTTTACAGCAGTGTTTTAGGTTTCACTTTGTTCACACTTCACCCAGCTCCGTGAGTGTGCATCTAAAGCTCAGGAAGGTCAGAGTACAGGAACGCTTACCCCGGCGTTTGGACGGCTGACATGTTTTAAAGCAGGCGTGGTAATGCTTCACTGCTGTAAACTGAAGGGATTACTGATTATACGCGGTAAAATGTCACAGCTGACACTGTTTCACCAACTTGCCACTGCAGGGCCGTATGTACGGGTCTTCTGTCAGGGGCACAGATGCTCTCTGCTAACAAAGGAGCTTCAGCTTTGTTTATTTTGCCCCTCTGGCTGCCTTACATGTTATATGTTGATTGATGTTGTGCTGCATCTGTGCTGATAAATAAAAGGGGCAGGCACATTTTTTGTTGCTGGGGGCATGGGGCATGGCATGGCTTACATCTGTATACGCCATCCCTGGTGACGGTGATGCCTCCTGCCTACCAGAAACAGCCTGTCCAGCATCACCCCCCCAAACCTGGCTGGGTGTTGTGGGGACTGCGCTTACAGGAATCGGGCAAAACAGTACTGGGGAGGGTGGCAAAGATTAAGCAGTGTGGCTAAGGGACAGTGCTTGAGCCCATATGCAGCCGTGTTTGGTTTCTCCGTATGGATGCCACCTCGGCAAGCTGTCGCGCTGCCTCCGTTCACATGCGCTCAGATCCACCAGCAGAACTGCGTGTATGCTTACTCCCTGCTCTGTCCCCAGAGAAACGGAAAAAACCCTGCTGCAAAACGTCTTGAAGAGATCCCATCAACGCACTCAGGTGTGTCCAGGTGACAAGAGCCAAGGATCCTTATCACGTTGGTGGGATGGACCGCTCAGTTCCCCTGAGACTGGTGTTGCCGTGCACAGGGGGGAGTCGTGTCAGGACACTCGAGGACAGCTCGGATGTCAATAACAAAAACCTCCAGACATGGTGCAATATGTGCAGCTACTCAGTGGGCACTACCACTGTAGGACAATACTTACACTCCATACGAAAGAATACTCAAGTGAGTAAGTGAGTGCGATACTCAGGCATTGCATTGGTCTTCCTTCTTGCTCTCCCCAGCATGAAACTACCCGAGCCGGAATCAGGAAAGGGAGTAACGCAGGTTTCCAGGATGCTTTATGCACTTTCTGTTGCATTTAATTCGGTTTTGGCTGACGCAGGCTTTAGCTGTTAACAAACGCATCAAATGCGTGCACCGCGAGTAGTCCGCGTGCAGGCGGGGGCAAGGTATAAAAGCGGCTCGTGCAGGGAGCTCCTGGAGCGTTAACTGGGGGAACGGCCCATTCCCTGCTTCTGATGTAAAACAGACCTGAACAGAGAGAGGCAAACAGTTTAGTTGTAAACAGCCAAAGGTCTGGTCTTTTCTTAGCTGCGAAAGATGTTTATTGCAAAGTAGCAGTCCCATTTGTGATTCATGACAGTTCCTAGGTGTGCCGGTCGTTGTAACTCAACAGAGCTTGTTATTAATAACCCTTTAAAATATCACGTTACTTATCACCTCTCTTTTCCTCCAAGGTTCATCATTTAGTTTTGTGCTTCATAAAACTCCGAGAGGTCACCGAGTGCTCCTCAGGGGGAAGTGAACCCAGGGCCAGCAGCCTGCTCAAGGCTTCCCTTCAGAAGCACTGAACAAGCTACAGAGGCGTTACAGCCTGGCTTGGAAAAAGGGGTAATAAAAACTGTCTGCAGGAAATTTGTAGGCAGAAATCTTTGCCCGTAGATGTTTTTTGTCCAAATTCACACTTTCGATGCTCCGCTGCACTGAATTTCTTCCAGTCCTCCATCATTGCTTACATCATTTGACACAGGGTAATTGTTTACAAGGCAAGCAAAAGGGGAGAAACATGAAAGGACCTTATGGGACAGTGACTACGGGAACACTACATAAATCATCCCCCTCCGTAAAAGAGGCTGAGGATGTCTCCATCACTTAAGCACACATTTACACATTAGCATTGTCTAATAAATTCACACAAAACAGCTGTAAAATGTTCCTGAAGTGGGGCTGCGGTTTACGGCAGCCTCTGCCCGGTGCCTCCCCCAGGGTGCAGGGCAGGAGGCAGAGGGGAGGGTTGGGGGCACGCGAGGGCTGTGGTGGGTCTTGGGGCCACTCTCAGCTCCTCGGGAGCATGTGAACCCCTGCAAGTTCAGTCTGGGCACCTCTGACTCAGAAGTGCCAACTCACACTGCAGCAGCTAGTCTGCTTCGTATTTGGGGCACAACGCTATTCTTTAGCTATTCCAAATCTGCCCTGTTGTGTCTTCTCTGCGTTGTCTTCTTCTACGCACCCAAAGCAGCATGCAAGCAGTCATCTATACCCAGTGTAATTTTGAGTATATAGTTCTTCAGTTGTATGTATACGAGGGAGAAGACAACACTGCTTTCATAAAATTTGTCGCCTCTGAAAATACTGGACAAAGGAATTATTGCCTACCCCGTACTGCGCACTGACAGACTCTCAGTGACAGACTGAAAGGGTGTCATCTAAGACATCAGCTCTTGTATTTCAAGCGTGTCATATACAAAATGAAATAACAACAGAGGCCAAAACAAAAGAGTCAAAGCGTGTTTAGACATGGCATTTGAGAAACAAAGGTTGCGATGCATGGCTTGACAATTGACAAAGTTAATTAATAATTTTTTTGTGAGTTTTGTGCAAACGCTTCAGCAGTTATTTAAGCATGCACTGAAGGGCAAAGCCCTGGAAAGCAGCTAAGTTAGATATTTCAATGACTTGCAACATACAAAAATGCCAACCCTAGATGACATTTTAGAGCAGATCGGAGAATTTGGCAGGTTCCAGAAGCAAACCTTCTTTGTCCTCTGTTTGCTTTCTGCTGCCTTCACCCCAGTGTACGTGGGTGTCGTCTTCTTCGGGTTCATCCCCGAGCATCGCTGCTTCAGCCCCGGGGTGGCTGAGCTGAGCCAGCGCTGTGGCTGGAGCCTGGAGGAGCAGCTGAATCACACGGTTCCCGAGTGGGATGGCCACGGGGCCGGTTTCGGCAGCCGCTGCAGGAGGTACGAGGTGGACTGGAACGCAACGGGCATCAGCTGCACCGACCCCCTCGGCAGCCTCGTGGGCAACCGGAGCACCGTCCCCCTCGGTCCCTGCCGGGACGGCTGGGTCTACGACTCCCCGGGGACCTCTCTCGTGACGGAGGTAAGACACAGTTTGTTCAGCAAAATCACTCTTGCCTGCACACCTTGAAGCTAGAAGATGCTGGATGGGTAAAATTTGCTTTTGGTCCACAGCCTGAGCCTGACTGCTAAAAAACAGTGAGTATCAGGACTTGCTAGGGATTTAGAGCAAAGATGTAGATGGATAAATAATGGGAAATGATTGCTTTTCCTCGGAGGATAATTCTGCAAGCTTATCATCAGTCAGACAACGGCTATTCTCATAAGTCAGTATTTCAGTCACCAAATTGAAGGTAGCACCCAAACTGGAGAACCGCACATTTGGGTGATAATCCAAACAGATACTCGTGTACAATGAATAAGAAGATGGGACTAAATTTATCGGATAATGAATTAGCAGCACCAGCGTTCTTTTCTCGCAACTTACACTATCTAAACCAGATAGTTTAGGAAGTGAAAAACTGTGCAAACCAGTACTAGCAGTCTAAAAGCCATGTAGAGACCCGAAGCAGAGGAAGGAGCTCAAGAGAGATCTCTTCTACTTCTCCTCTAGTGCCAAATCTCTATTAACTGTACCTAAACCATGCCTAGCAGATGTTTCTCTAACCCATTCTTAAAAAATTGCGATGCTGGATACTTCACGGCTTCCTGAGGCAGGGTGTTCATAGTCCCTCGCTTTGCTATTGTCACCATCACAAAGCGACTCCACCTCACTTTCCCTTGGGACAGATGGGTTGGGGCATGGAGGAGCACTCCCAGCTCTCCTCCGCATCAGTCGAGCCCAGGAAACCAACCTGAGCTCTTTGGTACAGCCCCAGCAAACTTGTCCGGGTTAGGAAGAGATTAAATAAGCAGCCAAAGACATTCATGCTTCTTTCCGGGCTGAAGCCTAGTTATACCTGAATGAATATTTCCAGCCGTAGAGAAGTTAACACCAGTTTGCCCTCCTCCCCTTGCTGGGTGTGAGTTGGTAACCTGTTAATTGTAAATGAAAAGCAAGTTCCAGAGTGCTGGTTCACTGCAGAGAAAAATCAACCAAATGCTGGGCGTTTTGCCAGTGCTAATGAGGAGCAGGACATCCATCTCCTGGCTCCTCTCCGCTGGGCTCACGGCAGCCCCAGCACCGCTCACACCCAGCACCGCTTCCACCCAGGGAGGTAATACACGGCCAGAGAGAGCCCTTGGCATCTGGGAAGGAAACGATGCTCCAAGTGTCCTCCAAATTTCAAGGAGATGGGTGGAGAGGAGAGAGGGAGATTTTTCTGAATTTTTAAATTTGTTCATTCAGAGTTTCTCTCTCTCTCTCTCTTACTTTCCTTATGTGTCATTGTGCAATCATTTTCCAGGGTGGAACTTTTCCACAAGGTTTGGGAAAATCCGGACAAGCTGTATTGCAGATGTCAGTTTAAGAGATTAAAGGTTTGGGTTTTTTTCTGGAGCCTGTTTTCTAGTTGTCTGTCATTGGTGCCCTTCCTCCTCGAACAGCCGTGGTTTGTGTTAAATGTTTCTGTGCTTCTCTCCGTGGTTGCCCTTGCAGTTTAACCTGGTGTGCGAGGACTCCTGGCAGCTGGACCTTTTCCAGTCGTTTGTGAACGTTGGGTTTTTTATTGGCTCCATGAGCATTGGCTACGTAGCAGACAGGTAGGTAGCACGCAGATGGGTGTGAGATGAACTCTTTCCTCCAGTTATCTGCTTTCTGCACGTCGCAGAACAACACTCACAATTCAAAGAGGAAATAAATGCAATTAAAACTTGATTCAAAAGGCCCAGGAGTCACTTACAAAGGGGTGGATGGTGGTTCCTAATCCCCTGCTTTCAAAGGCTGTTGTGACCCAGGAATCCACAGAAATGCCGTGGTGTTGCTCCACTTTTACAGCCTCTCGGTGGCTCCACGGGGAATTTGCACATCCTCAAGTGAAGAGATTTTGTTTTCTTTCACAATGGCAAGCGGCAATGCGAGCTCAGAGTTTGAGATGAAATTTTAATGCATGAAGAACTATTTGCTCATCTTTGTGATAAATTTGTTTCACATTAATTTTAACAGTATCCAGATGGCCATAAATCAGTTCCAAAATAGGACAATTTTTCTCAGATACAGATATAGAAGAAGTTACTCCTTCCTAAATTTTCTTTGGTCCCCTTTTTCTCAGTTGGCTTTGTATGTAGCCAGGTCTAGACTTTATTATCTCTCATCTCCTCTTTTCCATCACAAATGTCATTATGCCATATATCTGCCCAGTGGTTGTTTGGGGTTTTTTTAAGTTAGATTCTGAACAAATGTAATGCTTTGTAGCTGACCTTCCAGTGCATATTTACAAAATTTTTCAGTAAAATGGCAAGAGAGGCTGCGACTGGAACTTGAAGAGGTGAAGGTAACACGGGGTGAACAAACCTTCTGTAGGGTCAGTCTGGGAGAAATTGTTTTTTTTTTTTCCTTCGTAGTCTCAGAACATAGGAGAGTACAATCAGCAATAGCCTTTTCCTTCCACGCTGATCAGGCCCCAAAATCATCTCTGTTGAACAGATATTGCCACCGTGCCCTTCTTCTCACTTTCCCTCTCCTCCAAGGAGGGAGGTCTACGGGAAGGGGCACAGCCATCCCCCACAGTACTTCTGCAGCGTCACAAAATAAGGATGGGACTGTGTTTGTCTCACTGGTCCCTGCTCCCATGTTTGATTGCCAGCAAACACATCATCGGTTAGGTTGTGCACAGCACCTTTGTGGGGAAGGTGGCTACCACAGCCCCAGCTAACCCCAACCTGTCCCTCCACATGGACAAACCTGCTTGTGGAGAAGCTCACCTACGCATGGATCGGACAGACCGCTTTCCAGTCCTCAGTAGATCATTAGCTTACTGCCAGTGAATCATACCATATCTTTTTTAAGCTTTCTTCTTGAGTTTATTTTTGATCAGAAGGTAGTGATTTATTGAAGTAACTTTCCGGCCACATCTTGTGTGTGGTTATACCTTTGGCAAAAGGCTCTCTTGGGTGAAAGGCATCAAATGGCTACAGCAGTACCGCAAAGATCCTACATCCAGCCTGCAGCCCTGGGCTGGAGTCCCCTGTCTGATTTGAAGGACAAAGGTTGACACACTTACGCCAAATTTTGCTTTTCTTCATGCACGTTTTGAAAGACCTTGGTTTCTTTTTTGCTTCAGAAACATATGTCAACCCCCCCCCAGCCCTTTCCCTTAAATCCAAATTCGTGTTCTCTGGCCAGTCTTCTAGTGAATTTGAAAGTATTCCATCCTTTTTCCCCAAGCTGACACTTGGATAATGATGCACAGCTTATGGAAGCAAAGGAGGGAGTATGTAGCAGCTGCTCATCCAGGCATGACAGGACGTGAAACAGCATTGAGCGGGTCCCGCGGCCATCAGAAGCACCACTCTTCAGATCCCCTTTTCAGCACAGAGGTGGATTAAACAACCATGTTCACTAGCAAAGGCATTTCTTGGCAGCGTATGGCTGTGCGAGCCAATAGAAACCAGAGCTCCCAAACCCACAGCCATTTATATCTGAAATACTCTCTCTCTCTCTCTGTCAAAATACTGAAGGATCTTTTTACCAAGGCTTATTATCAAGCAAAAGTATGAAAAAACCAGGAGGGAGTAGGATATCATTTCTGCTAAGATGAAGTACATGCATGTTATAGCGTCGAGGGGTTTTCTACTGCTCTGCTCGCTGCCATCCTGCCCCGTGGTCCCTGAACTGCAAGCACCCAAGAGCAATACGAAATCCCATACCCAGCGATTGTTATGCTCAGGGCAAAAACAAACCCAGAAGCCTCAAATTTAGTGGAAAGAATGGGAAAAAGGCCCGTGAATTCTGTGTTTCCTGGGTTCGAGCTATCAATTTTCTTCTCGTCAGACAGCCGGAGTGCTAGTTGTCCCGTGCATGAGATATTGCTGCATCCCGCTGTACTGGGGACAACTCCTGCAAACGTTTCAGGTGCTTCAGGGGAGGTTTCATAAGCTCTTTCCAAATGTGCTTCTCTCTGAGGGATCAGACCTACTCATTTACTTGACCGGTCTCTGGGCACACATCCCGGCGCTGACTTTGACATTCAAGAGTCACAGGTGTCTTGGCAACGTCACCCCTGTGTCCCGGGAGAGCTCCACGGGTCAGTGCTAACAGGCAGCGTTGAACCTCTGCCGTTCAGAGATGGGGCACTGGGAAAGGACCTCTGCGGGAGAGGGCTCACCCCTTGGTCTGATGAGGCTCTCTTGGGCTGGACTTCAAGGCAAGTCAAAAATGTCTGTATGTCAGGCTCATGACAGGAGGAAAGTTTGAGCGATGGGATCTGCTGATGTTATTGTGGAGAACAGAAGACATTTATTTTGGCTGGCATTTCTTATCATGCTATTTTGGTTAGCGGACATTGACTAATTTAATGGTTTTTATAAATCATACTTCTAAATTAATATATACCTCTGTCAGCTAGAAAACAAATGCCTTTCCAGCAATCCAGTAAGCTTGTTTCTTTTGGAAACAATTTATTTCTGACTACCAGTGAGTCACGGTGATACAGGGACTGACAAAGAGCAGAGATGTACAAAACCCTCTTCAAGAAAAGCTCAATAGTCAGCCAAGGTTGATGAGAAAATAGGTAAAGATCACAGTTACCAAACTAGATCCCTAGTAAAAAGCTATTGCAGCTTTGAAAGATGAGCTGAAGAGCCGTATCAGAGCAATTCTCAAATGCATTAGCTAAGTCATTAACGTGAGCAAGGACCCGAAAACATAGAATAGGGGCATCCCCTGAGCTTCCATGGAGACAAAAAACGTTGCAAAGGGAAGAGCAGATACAGACCGCTACTCAAAACCAACAGAGAAGAGGGGGACAGGGACATCTCCAAACCCTTCGGTTTGCCACCCTACCCTGCCAGCAGCTGAGTCTCTTTCTTCTCTTTTCTTCTTTCCCTCTGCAGGTTTGGTCGCAAACTCTGTCTCCTGGTCACAGTCCTGGTCAATGCGGTCTCGGGGGTTCTGGTGGCCTTTGCGCCGAGCTACACCTGGACGGTGATCTTCCGCCTGATACAGGGACTGGTCAGCAAGGGAGGCTGGCTGACAGGCTACGTCCTCAGTTAGGGCAGCTTGCAATCACCCTTTCTGTCCTTACACTTTCAGGAACCCCCTGTTTAGCAGCAGGGCTGATCCCCGCTGGTGCCATCTGGTTTTTAAGGAACCGTGTGTAAGAAGAGCAGAGAGCGACACTGTGATAATCTGCACCTCTTTGCTTAAATGAAGGTCTTTACGACTCCAGTTTGCACCAGCTCATAGGCATAAATGGAATAACTGGGAGGCAGCTCTGAAAACTAGGGAACGTTCGTACCTGGAGAGGCATGTGCCAAAATGAAGGACAAGGTCTAGAGACGAGAACCGATTGAAAACCCTGCGAAGATGTATGATGCTTTTCCGGAAAGGCAGCAAGCGGTGCTGTGAGAGATAACACTTGTGTTTCACAGCCTTGGTGACAAAACCATTTTTGCTGTCCTGTTTCACATGCTTGGTGGGTAGGGAGGCTCCGTTCCCAAGCCGTATGGGAGGAGGAAGATGAAAGCAAGCAAGTGCCAGCTGTCGATTTTATTTTCCCATTTAGTTCTTAGCTAGTGGGAGTGGGAGGAAGAAAGCATCCTTTGCTCCGTGTTGACGGGTGAGGGCCTGACACCCTCCAAGGCAGGGGCAAAGTCCCCAGCTGAGCGGCGGAGGAGGAAGGGTCAGGACGTGCCCTGTGATTTACACCAGGGACCCAGCCCTGCTCCGCTTTCCCATCCAAACCCTGAAGCCCACACACCACGACACAAGGGCAGGGCTAAGCACAGGGGCTCCACGTGATTTTAGCTGGCAGGAATTACGTTCGCCCGGCTCTCCAAACCAATTTATTTTTGCTCGTACCACTTGTCTTCGCAGTTGCAGAATTTGTTGGTTCAAACTACCGGACAACAGTGGGCATCACTTACCAGCTTGCCTTCAGCCTGGGACTCCTCATCCTCACCGCCCTGGCTTACGCGCTTCCGCACTGGAGGTGGCTCCAGCTCACGGTCACGTTGCCCAATTTCTTCTTCCTGCTCTACTACTGGTAAGTGCCCACTCTTGCAGCCCCCAGCAACACCAAGCCGCACCGATACAACCAGGGGGCTGTAGCTGAGAGATGAAGCTTCTCTGTAGGGCTTGGCCGTAGCGCGACACGTAGGATTTCCAAGACAACGTTGGATGAGATCTGGCGTTTTTCTGTTCCCTCTGCCCAAGGGTTTAGTCTGAATCACATATAGGAGCAAGGGACTACCTGCAACATGTTGTAATGCCTCTGTGTTTGGAGTCCTTGCCACCCATCACAAAATAGTAAATCGTTATTTCTTGAACAGAACTTGAGCTACTGTTAGAAGTGAGTTTTTCTAATCATTGATTAAAATTGCCTTTTTTTTTAAAATGCAATCACTAGACTTTGGTTGACTATTTGTAAAAAAATTCTGTGAAAATGCTATAACCAGATCAGGGAACAGATTTGGGATGGTTTTTTGGGTTGGTCTTTTTTTGAAAAGTTATTTCACGGAAGAGCTTAAGGATCAGGTTTACAGCTCTTCTTTTTTATATCCACAGACTATTAGCCATTTCTAAAACACATCAAGAGAATTTATCTTAGACTGTTTCCAAACTATAACAAACTGGGTTTAGCCTTTAAAAAAAAAAAAAAGAAATTAAAAATCAGGTTACGTTGTTATTCAAGTGGAGCACAAATCGGAGTGCATTTTCCTTCCCTGTAGCTGTCTTGCTTATATGTGTTGCAGGTGTCTGCCCGAGTCTCCCAGGTGGCTAATAGCTCAAAAGCAAAATGACAGAGCTATGGAAGTTATTAAGCGCATCGCCAAGGGAAATAAGAAGCAGCTCTCTCTCTCCTTCCAGGTGACTGCACTGCATTTGCTGCATATATGCAAACCTCAAGGCAAATAATGTTATGAGTTAGGATTGTTTTGGGTTTAGACTAGGGAGCATCTTGGGGACCAAAAGCACTGCAGTTCCCTAAAGCAAAGGCAAGAGAGTTTTCTTCTCTCGGACTGCCTAGGACACTTGCAAAGCTTATTTGGGAAAGGAAGCTTGCAAAATAGCCAGCAGATAAGAAAAATTCCTCATTTAAGTAGTATCTATCAAAAGTAAATTCAACAAATCGCATGACTTAACATTCCAGAACATCCTTATTCTTTTTTTTTTTCCAGCAGATAAGAAAAATTCCTCATTTAAGTAGTATCTCTCAAAAGTAAATTCAACAAATCACGACTTAACATTCCAGAACATCCTTATTCTTTTTTTTTTTAAAGCTGCTTCATGCCGTGCAACAGCCTCATACACATGGCTACACAGATATGAAGACTGTCTATATACATTTTCGTGTTTCCTTTCCCCAAAACACTCTGAAGAAGTTATTTTTGCCCTTGGTTACTTAACTGGCAAATGAAATCCCTCATCCTCCCATTAATCCAGAGGAGAATATTCATTGCAGTGCTCACCACCGTCTCCCCTGCCCACGGTAATCTCTTGTCCTGTCGTTTGTGCTCCCAGAACCTCAACTCTGAAGATGAAGATGGAGAAAAGCTGAAACCTTCATTTCTAGACCTGGTCAGGACACCTCAGATCAGAAAACACACATTCATTTTGATGTACAGTTGGTAAGGGAAGGCTTTTGCATCCCAAATGGAAGTGTGTGATTCGGTGCCCTAAATCATCGCCATTGATTTAAGCCTGTTTTGCTCCTGAGCGGTTGCAAATCTCAGTTCCTTGCATAAACTCTCTCCCAAAGGGTTTGACTTCATTTGCCCCCTGTTCTCTGCCCAGGTTCACGAGCTCCGTCCTCTACCAGGGGCTCATCATGTACATGGGAATAGCCGCTGGGAACTTGTATCTGGATTTCCTCTATTCTGCTCTCGTCGAGTTCCCAGCCGCCTTCATCCTCCTCCTAACACTGGATCACACTGGCCATCGCTACCCTTGGGCTGCGGCAAACGTGATGGCGGGTGGTGCTTGCCTGGTTACAGCGTTAGTCCCAGACAGTGAGTCGTGCAAACCTCCTCCATCAATGAATTCTCTCCCTGTCTCTTGGTTATTGCCCTGGAAAAAGGAAAACAATCCTTGCTAACCTGGCCCACGTCAGTATCGTGATCCAACAAAGGCAAATACCATAAAAGCTAATTTATGTCCAGCCGGCAGCATTTATACCAGCTAATGAGAGGCTGGAGAAATGGGGTGAATTAAATTTCCAAAATAGCATCAAATCAGATGGCAAGTCCGCAAGTGCTAGACTATGAAGCATGCCATGTTAAGTCCCAAATCTTTGACTGGCCTAAAATTTAGATTTGAACGCACAATTCAGGTTTTGTTTCTAAAAAAGGAAAATGTATGGGCACACACACACACACTTAAACACCATCTGGGTACAGTAAGTGCTTTCTGCCATCAACGGTGCTGCTGCCATGAACGTAGAGTGTTGAGCAACCATGGTGACAGGCACTTGGCTTTTGTTTAGCTAAGCGTTCACTTCAAGGCCATAGTCACAAAGCAACGTGTCCCTTAAGAGTCATCAAATGAAACATCTTTCCTTTTTCTTTATAGAATACAACTAGACTGAAACTACAGACCTAACAGTGCCAAACAACTATCAGTTTACAGGGGGACAAGGACAACACCACAAAACGCTACAGAAAAATGTCATAGGCAAAACCAACAAAGTGTCCAGACAATGGAAACTCATTTAAACAAGTGACTCGGCAGCGCCGGGGCTATGCAAGGGACCGCTGGGCTTTGCAGGGGGAGCGCAGGCGTGGGGGTCCCGCAGCCCCGCAGCTGCTGCCCCATGCCAGGGCACGGGGGGCCTGTCCCCTTTACACCGGGGACAGGCAGGGTCGGTGAAGACACTGGTGCTGACCCGGCTCAGCCCATGGCTTAACGCCGCCCCGGGTTTGGCAGCAGCACCCACCAGCAGAGACCCCAGCCTTCCCCACTTGCCCGCGTTGGCACCGCCAGCCCTGAGCTAAGCCACCTTCAAAGCCCACAGCCCAAATTCCAGCCCCCAAGAAAAGGGCTGTTTTTCACCCAGACCAGCTCGGTGGGGGAAATGGGGCAGGCAAAGCCCCGGCGGGGAGGCAGGGAGAGCTCGGGATGCGTGCAGCCTCAATTTCTGCAAACGAGATGCAGGGGCGGCTGGTGTCTGGGCTCTGGAGAGGCAGCTGTCCATCAGTAAAACATTGTCCAGGGCTTGATGCATCCCTCAGCTGGCTAAATGAGGGATAAACTCTGTGCTCCCTGTGCACTAATAGCTGAAACATCTGAAGGCATGACCCAAGGTCCGTTTGGGATCTGAAAGCCGACGTGGCACACAGCGGTGTCCTGGACTGACTCTATGTGCAGGGCTGGGATAGTCATTTATTTGCAGCAGACATCTCTAGCTCCAGGTGTGAAAGCAATCGTAGAGCACGCACTGAGAGAGAAGGGGACAACACAAACTTGTCCCAGCCTGAAAGCCATCAGAAGTCTCTGTGCCAAAGTATGGAGTATCTTGCTGATAAGCAGATTTTAACCATCAAACAACGCAGCTGCCCTCCGCTTAGTTTTATTGCAAGCAAGACATGGTGTCTCGCATAAGCTTTCGGTTAATGCCCTGGATAACCCAAACTGTTTTGTATCATCGATTTCTCCTCTGTGACAGCAACATAGCAAAGTCTGAAGTTGTGGTTATTCGCTTGAATCACAAGACAATTGCGTTGTAAATTCTTTACTGAGTGAAACAGAACACCATCATGTGCTGTCCTCTTGACCATTCATGACAGCAAACTTACTCTTTCCTTAATTTAACTCTTCAATGTTGTTTTATATCAAAAGCAGGAAAAAAATGTAGGCTTTTATTCCAACCTTGGTGTGCGTCGTGTCTTTCCAGCTCTTTATTGGCTTAAGATGACTGCAGCTTGTTTGGGCAGGATGGGAATTACCATGTGCTATGAAATTATTTGCTTGGTGAATCCTGAGCTGTATCCAACATTTCTCAGGTAAGTGCACCATCTTCTGTTAGCTGGTAAAAGCACTGGGTGAAAAACGGGAAACTATGAATGAATGAAACTATGGGAGAGGCTGCGAGAGGCCAACTGAAGGCTGTGGATGTCGCTGAGGAGCCTGTGGCTCAGGCGCTGCCCTGGAAAAGGAGTTTGCACATATAAAACACACCTTGCAAAGGTGGAGGAGAGCTGCTGGGTGGTGCAGCAGAAACCCACCGCCTTCCCCAGGCAAAGTCCTTCCCCACTTCTGAGCCCAGCACTGGGGCAGCGGGTTTCTGGGGGGATCTGTGAGGAACCTTCCCAGACATCCTCCAGGTTCCTCTTCCAGTGCTGTTCAGTGAACCAGGAGAAATTAAATGCTCATTAACATTATTTTCTCCAGTATAAGACTGGCTTAATGTCTTGCCTTGTCTAACTCTTTCTCTCCTCACCCATTTCATCTTGCGATAGATCTCCGCGGGAGAACGCTCTGCCTGTGCTCTCTTTTGATTAAGTTCACCACGATAAGGGCCAGGCCTTTCTAAGCCCCTTCCTAAGCCCCAGGGTGCTATCTGCCTTTCCATCCCTGAGGCCGATGGCCCATCCCTCCTCCCACCGGGTGCAAATCCCCTGGGCAGGGTGCTGACCTGCTCTTCACACCCTGCTCCCAGCCGCTCTGGGTCCTGCTGGGGTGCAGAGCTGTGCCAGGCACCCCCAGGCAGAGCCAGTGACATAAGTGTGTGTGCACACGTGTGTGTGTGCGCGCACACGTGTGCGTGGGTGCGTGTTTTGCAGGAACCTGGGAGTCCTCGTCTGCTCGTCCATGTGCGACCTCGGTGGGATCGTAACGCCCTTCCTTGTGTACAGACTAGCAGAGCTCTGGCACGAACTGCCCTTGGTCGTCTTTGGTAAGAGCGGTGAGACCCATCCATTGGCCATAGCCTAGATCAGTGAGTTTGGTGATCTGTTTCTTGACTTAAAAAAAAATAAAAATGTGGAGAGAGTTATATACAGGTGTGCGTACATGTGTAAGATACAGCTTGGTAAATCCGTTTGATCTGGGTGTTTGGGAGTTGGGCCAAAGCCACCCCTTAGCCCTTTCTGCAGAGAAGGGCACCCCATGTTTTTGGGGCAGCTTTCAAGCTTTGACTTCCTCCTGACCCTTGACTGAGCCCTTTCCAAGGGAGGAACAACTTTGGGTTCTGCCCCTCTCCTCCGCACGTGGTTACGGGCCCTGAGGTCCGAGCACGAGAACCTCCTGTCTCCTACACGAAAGTCACACCCCATCGCTTGCTGGCACCTCAGGGACTCAGTCTATCAGGGATCCCATAGCAATTTAGGATGGCAAAGCAGCACGTCAACCCTAATGTTAAGGCCACTATCCTTAAAAAAAGGGGCTGCCTTGGATGTCTGCTACTGGATGTGGATCGGTGTGTACCATCTGCCCTGAGTGTGGTCATAGCGGGGTCTAAAACCAGTCAGAAGGTGAAACTGGCCCGGTGGGCTGATAACAACCTTCCGTGCATGTCCTGATCTAGCAAAAGTAGGGATGACAGCTAGCCAGTGTCACCCCAGTCCCATGCCAGCTGGACAACCAGAGCCAGAATTGTTTCCTTTGCACTGTGTGCACAATGTAAGGCGGCCAGACCACCTCTGGGTCTATGGCTCAGGGTGGTTTCCCAGGCCTCAGATGCACCTCAGAAATACCTGCAATTAGTCTGAAAAATGAGAATCTTGTAGATAAAAAGCTAAAAGTTATTATTACTTTCAGGAATCCGTATGCAATTGTCAGGGCAGCTGTATCTCAATGAGACTTAATCAGTGACTTGTAATTAAACTTGGGCATGGCCATTGCATTGCCTTTGTGATCCTTGTTCTATGTTTGCAGCTGTGATTGGCTTAATCGACGGCGGCTTGGTTTTGCTCCTACCCGAGATGAAGGGAAAAACTCTGCCTGAGACCATTGAAGATGCTGAAAATCTGCACAGGTACGGCACTGAGCACCCTCCCACAGAGCAGAGCAGCTCTCCTTTACATCAGCAAAATCTGCTAAGAGAAAAACATTGATCATACATCTCCGAGGATCTGTTGGGTTTTGTTGTACACGTATAAATACAGGGGATGGCTGGTGGGTAACTCATCCCCACAGGCAATATCAGGCTCTGGGCTCTAAAATAGGCTGTCAAAAGCATCGATCTGGGCACGTACAGCTGCTCGGCTTTGAGAGGGGTCTGTTGGCATGGGGAAACACGTTCGCCCTGCCATGGCCAGCCGCTGAAGGTGGCTTTCAAGCAGGAGAGCACCTTGGCACAGCAGCAAGAGCTTTTGGCAGCTCGTTCAGCCATCCCACCTGCCCAGGGAAGATGAGGCAGAGCGTGAAGGGATGGCTCCTCGGGGAAAGGCGAGGAGGTTGATGGCATGGAAACCCTACTTCAGCTGGCTGTTGTACCTGTGTGAAGGAAAGCTGGGGGACACAACCATCAGTCACACCATCCTCCCAAAAAACTTAGCGGTCCTGTCTAAGCATCTGTGGCTGCCGGTTGTGCCCCGCATGTGCTCAGGGTTGCTCACCACCCTGGCCTCACCTCTCGCACACAGCTGTGCCAGCGAGGGGACCGCTGATGTCCCCAGAGGAGCTCACACCTGACGGGGACAAAGCTGGGTGAGGTGTGGTTTTAAATCTGGGGAAGCAAGGCAGGGACTGTCCTGCGGTTTCAGTGCTTTCTCCTTCTGGCACAACTTGCACCCGCTGGAGCAGGTCCCAGGGTGAGGGTAGCGCTCCACAGGCACTGAAGGAGCCACTTGGATTTACTGAAGCTGATGCAGAGCCAAAAGACACTTGGCCTGGTAAAAAATTGGGTGTGGGAGGAAAAGGACCCAACCTGACCAGAAAGGGATGGCAACATGGCACAGGGTAGAGCATGGAAAAATTAGGAAGTCCATATATGCAACCATATGCCCAGATGCTACTTTAAAAACTGTTATTCTAGGCAGTTTCTAAAGTAGGAAATACCAGAGTTAAAGTTACTAATACTACCGTTGTGATAGGATTTCCAGAGAGCAGCGCAACTGCAACAAGGCCACCGAAAGTCTCAAATTTATTCCTTATTCTGCTACTCTTCAAAATAATCTAACCTCATTTGAAAAACTGACATCTGTTAAACCTAGTTTTCAATGAATGGAAGTATATGGATGATTTTGGTGGATGATGCTGTTAGCCACCAGGAGCATCATCTGCCTTTTCCCCTTTCCTTCTGCAGGCAAGAGAGAAGCAAAGAAAAAATGATTTATCTCCAAGTTCTGACTTCTGAAGCTGCCCCCAAGTAAGAATCGTAGAATCACTTAGGTTGGAAAACACCTTTAAGATCATTGAGTCCAACTGTTAACCTAGCACGGCCAAGCCCACCACTACACCACGTCCCTAAGCACCACATCCACACGTCTTTTAAATACCTCCTCCAGG